>NC_069502.1:88065042-88287542 GCF_027579735.1 Bombina bombina | reverse complement strand
GTATTTATGTTTAAAAAGACATATCTTAAAGAAAAATACATATAGGAAGAGTAAACAAAAATATAAATACACAAATAAATACAGATGGTATATGATGTTGAATGATAATTTTGTTTAGCATAATTACACAAGGAAAATGATGACATAATGCAAAAGTATTCATTTCAATCTTTAAAAAAAGACAACCTCCAGCCTGTAGGACACTCTCTGATTGGTCTGCAGCAGAGGAAGGGGAGAAAATAATTATAGTGTGTCAGGCATGTTAGTCACATTGAAATGCCACCTGACTAAACTGGGTCAACATACTATTTGGGGTTGGTCACGAATGGTAGACGCTGTACGAATTTGCCAGGCCCCAGCACGCTTCCGCTCATCTTCCCAGAATGTTTTATTTAATTTAACTGAACCTCTGGGGCCATAGTGAGGTGTGTGAAGCTGAGAAGGGGCTAATGAAGCCTTTATTTTAACCTAAATTATATTACAATTGAAGAGTGTCACCAACCTTATATTGCAATAAAAGAATCAATGTTATAAATGGTTCCCAACCAAGATCTAACAATAACAAAAAAAGAATCAGAAGAATATAAAAATGCAGTTTTAAGATGAGTATTTTGTGTTCTCACTTTAACTTGTTACAATACTCCCCCGCCTGTCTTCAGAGAGTCAGCTGATCTTATCTACATAAAACTTGCTTATTTTTTTTTTAAGGCTCTGAAATAAATTCCATTAATTCTATTCAAACATATGGGTTTATATGACTGGAGACCACAGAAATAGACTTTCCAATCACCCCATGTAGAACCCCCATTGCTTCTAAGGGATGTTCTTGATTTCTTATCTACCCAATAACATAAGTCTACATAAAATAAGTTAAAAATGAACTGGTCTAGTCTCTGTTTGGATGAACTAGGCAGTCATGCAGGCACAGAGAAAGGTAAGGGTGAGTATATTGGAAGGTTGCATCATATGTCATGACAGACAGGAACCCCTGTGATTTAAATATTCATAGGAAATGTTCTACCTGTAAACATATATGACCACATACACACACAAACACACATACACACTAACTCACTCACTCACTCACTCACTCACACAAATACGCACTCACTCACTCACATACACGCTTAACCACTCATGCACTCACTTACACACATACATATGCACTCACACATACACATACGCACTCATGCACTTACTCACACACACAAACATACATATGCACTCACACATACACAAACACACTCATGCACTCACTCACACACACAAACATACATATGCACTCACACATACGCACTCATGCACTCACTCACACATACATACGCACTCACACACACACACTCACACACACATACACTCACTCATGCCCACATACACACACGTATATACGCATTCACACACAAATACACCCATATACACACACACATACATACACGCACTCACACACACACACTGTCACATACACGTACTCACACACAAATACACCTATATACACACACACACAAGCACACACACATGCACTCACGCACATACAAACACAAACATACATATGTACAGATATACACAGAGGAAAAATACAATAGTTTACTGGTCAGAGAAAGTTACTAGTTAGGAGAGAAAAGTTACCAGTTTTCTTAAAAGGACACTCAAGTCAAAATAAACTTTTATGATTCAGAAAGAGCAGCAGTTTTAAGACACTTTCCAATTTACTTCCATTAACACATTCTGGGGAACAAGATCATACTGAGCTTGTGAACAATCTACTGGGTGTGTAAAAATAAATACATAACATATATATATATCACTAAAAAAATGGCCCTCAGTGGGGCTTGAATGTGAGCAGCATCAAACAACTCAAAAACAGCTCAGCACTGGGGGGAAATGGCTCAGCAGTTAAAGGAATTACTGAGTAAATAATGTAATTATTGTATTCTTATCAGATGAAACTAAAATGGTATTTTTTCATACGGAGTGTAGATGCATAAATTGTAGTATATATTGTTTGTATTTTACACAGTGTACCAATGAAAATGATTTAAAAAATATAAATTATTGCAAGACTGCATGAAAATCTTGTAATTACAAAGGGCCAGATTACAAGTAAAGTGCTATATATCGCTTTCATGAAAGCAATATTAGCTCTCCACTTTGTAATACCAGCGCACGCTAATGTGTGCTGGTATTACAAGTTTACCGCAATGCGAATATGACCTTGTGTTCGCATTGCTGGGAAACATCGGGAGAGACGGCATCAGAACTTCAGCGCCAGTGAAGGGGGTAAGTCGCGCAGCGATGGCAGCAACTATACATATATAAGTATATGCTGATATACAAATACATTTATGTGTTAATATGTGTATATACACTTGTAATGACTGATTAATTATCGTGCTCCACTTGTAATGTAGCCCAAAGTGTTTTATGACAATGAATGTATTTTACAGTAAAAGAGACAACATTAAATGATAAATGCACACTGCAATGCTTTTTATTTTTCTTAATTGAACATTTTATGGGGAGATTAAACGTTAATTCTGATGTTTAAAGACAGCACAAATCCTAATTAATAATCAAAAACTAGTGAACTGTGGGAGACTTTCCGCAGCATGTTACAGCCCTCCCCGGTAGCCAAGGGGTTAAGAAAAATATATTAGATTTGAGATTATTTAAATGCAAGTGCTGCAACATATGAAACCCAAAATGTTTCTTTCATGATTCAGATAGATTACACATTTTGAAACAACTTTTAAACTTAATCCTGTTATCAATGTTGCTTCATTCTCTTGGTATCTTTTATTGAAGAAGCAGCAATGCACTCCTGGGAGCTAGCTGCACGCATTTGTAAGCCAATGAAAATGGGCATACAAATTCAGCCACCAATCAGCAGCTAGCTCCAAGCTCCTGAGCTTATCTAGATATGCTATTCAACAAATTATATAAACAGAATGAAGCAAATTAGATTACAGAAGTGAATTGGAAAGTTGTTTAAAATTGGATGCTTTATCTTAATCATTTAAGAAAAAATTGGGTTTTGTGTCCCTTTAAGTTAAAGCATCAGAGCTGGAATATTTTAACAAGCAAATCACTAGATTTATATGGATAGAATAATGTTGGAATTTAGAGATTTAGAATTTTTACTGAACCCAGAGGAGTGAATCTTGTCTTTGCCCCCAGTGAGTGGTGCGATACCTTTGTATTGTAGAAACCCTTCTTTTTTTGTGTGCCCCCAACTCATGAGATTTATTATATTGTAAGATCTTTCACAATAATACTGAGATCTGATCACATAAAGAGTGAGATTGTGAGCTGAGATCTGTGTGGGTCGTTATTTTGCTTATCCTCTTCCTGGTTGTCTGCGGCTGTGATTGAGCTCAGAGCTCTGCCCTTCGATTAGACGTGAGGAATGGGACAAGGTGCTGAGTATTTTCCTGCAGGAACCTGCCAAGTAGAAGCTACACATTACTGCTTTTAGAGGGGAAAGGATGTGTCCCTAGCTTGCTGTTTCCTGGCAGATAACGCAAGCAGGATATCATGGAGTCAGCTCCAGCAATTAGATTTGAAGTTACCAGCTAAGTCTGATTGTTTATAGTAAGAAAATTCACTCTGCAACTTAACATCTTCCAAAACCCAAACAACTCTCTCCAAAGGGACTTGTCTCCCTGGACACAGGAAAGAAATCTCAGAGGAGGTGGGCCCAGCACTTTGAAGTCAGTCCTTTTTAGAAGAAAACAAATAGTTTAACCAAAGGTTATTTTGTCCCAGCCTGAAGAAACACTGTCCTTTATTACTAAAGAGGAATGTTACTTAGAACTGAATGTGCAGCCTGCACCCTCCCAGGATAAAACAACTCTTACATATGACACAAAATAATCATAGTCTGAGAAGAAATGACATAAATTGTAGTCATGATACTGTGAGGTATATACTATCCTCGGGAAATATGTGTTAATCTGTTTATTGGTGCAACTCAATTCTCAGCCAAAGGTGCCAGCAATTAATTTTATGACTGGTACTAAATGGTTTTCCTTTTCCCTTTGCTGGAGCCAATTTCCTTACACTGCATCTATTTCTCACACCAAGCAAGCTGTGCCACACATATATAATTAACTATATAATCAGGGGCCTTATCTATATTTATTTTCAATATTTACAGGAATCATTTTTAACTTCATATTCTGCCAATTTGATATTTTCTCTGGCCCTGTTACAAGAAGCTACATTGACATAAGTGTACTCTGTTCTCAGCACATGGTATTTTACATTTGCGTGCGTTTTTCTATTTAGGATAATACACATTTTGCATATTTTGACACAATCTCGCCCACCTTTCTGTCTCAGAGATAAAACGGCAAGATCTGCAGGTTGAGAATGTTTAGAGATTTAAGAAACACTACAGACAGAATTGCATAATCAATAAACGTATAATAAAAAGACAATGCAAAAACACTAAGTTTGAATTTCAAATAAGTGGATTTTATTCTGACAAAAGTCAAGGTTAGGTACATTTTTCTTCCTAAGCATCATGTGACAGCCATCAGCCAATCACAAATTGCATATATGAATATCCTGTAAATCTTGCACAGGCTCACTAGAAAAGTGTGTATATAAAAAGATTGTGCACATTTAATAAATGGAAGTGAATTGGAAAGTTGTTTAAGATTGTGTGCTCTATCTGAATCAAGAAAGTTTAATTGTGACTAGACTATCCCTTTAAAGGGACACTGAACCCAATTTTCTTCTTTCATGATTCAGATAGAGCATGAAATTTGAAGCAACTTTCTAATTTACTCCTATTATCAATTTTTCTTTGTTCTCTTGCTATCTTTATTTGAAAAAGAAGGCATCTAAGATTTTTTTTGGTTCAGACTATGGACAGCACTTTTTTATTGGTGGATTAATTTATCCGCCAATCAGCAAGAACAACCCAGGTTGTTCACCAAAAATGGGCCGACTTCTAAACTTAGATTCTTGCATTTCAAATAAAGATACCAAGAGAATGAAGAACTTCATTCTCTTAACTCTCTAGAACCTCTAAACTTTATCCAAAACTAGGTGCCCTGTACAGAAACAAATCTTTCCTCAGCCCTACAGTAAAGGAAAAGATTGTACAGCAAATGCTGATGCCTATCTTGGATTATGGGGACATAGTATATGCACCAGCTCAGCAAACTCACCTTAATAAACTAAATACATTATATAACTCGTTCTGCCACTTTGTGCTACAATGTAACTACAGGATCCACCATTGTGACATGCTAATAGAACTAAACTGGCTGTCGCTGGAATCCAGACGCACCCTCCATCTTTCCTGCCTTGTCTTTAAGAGCCTGTCTGGGAAGCTCCCACCCTACCTGAGCAGAATGCTCTCCCCTGCTATTCCCACCTCCTATAACCTCCGATCCAATAACAGCACATTATTTAGCTTGCCTCAATACAAAAAGAAAGCAGCTCGATCCTCCTTTTTCCTACAGAACACCATAATTATGGAACGACCTCCCGCACACTTTCAAACCTTCCCCAAGCCTAATATCCTTTAAGAGATCCCTCTCTACATATCTCAAAACAGAATGCACCTGTCATGGTTGATTAAATATTTCGTACCTGCTCTATGTTACATGTTTGCATATATTGTGTATTATTATTGTTTTTGTATTTTATTGTACCCTATTGTATCAATGCAATGTTTTGTGATCCCAGGACATACTTGAAAACGAGAGAAATCTCAATGTATCCTTCCTGGTAAAATATTTTATAAATAAATAAATAAGAAATGTGATAATAGGAGTAAATTAGAAAGTTGCTTAAAATTTCATGCTCTATCTGAATCATAAAAGAAAAAAATTGGGTTCAGTGTCCCTTTAAGCCAGACCTGGCAGAGAACTTTCAGCTATGCCCATGCAATGCCCATATTTAGCCCTCTAGCAGAGGTTGGGAAACTCATGTTACATTAAGGAAAGCTATACACTATATTTCATATTATAAATACTACTTTCACTTTTTGTGTGAGGATGTAATATGTTATTCACATGCAGCATAGCGTATTCACATAGTTTACCATCACTTTAAGGTAATAACTACCTTTAGAGACTTCCAGGGGCTATATACCACTGGTGAGATTTCACAAGCCCGGAAAGATCTTTAGATAATTGGGCACTAAGTAACTGAGATAAATAAAATTACATATCTGAATCTTGCTGTTCTTCAACTCACTGTATCTCTAATCTATTGGTTTGCGTAATAAGAACCTTAAAATAGGAAACCATAAATCTCCTGTTTTTTAATTAAGCCTAAATTGAAACAAACACTATGAGAATTGCATTTCTGAATACACAGGTGATGGATATACAGATGATTAAGCAGAGCTAGTTTTGACAGGTGTTTGCAGTATAGCATGGCACTTGCCTGAGTCATTAAGGGTGTTTCACGTTTAAATATAGCAAAGAAAAAAGTCATTTTGGTAGATCTACATGTCCCAACTTACTCAACAGACAAGTTTTCCCTCAAAACCCCTCCAGTACATAGTAAAACTACAGATAAGAATTCTGGGTAACGACATGCAAATAAGTTCATAATGTACCCCCCCCTTTTTACCTCCATCAATAATAAACTTGGATTTTCTCAGCATATGATAGAACCAAACATTTCTGCTACTTCTTTTCATGCGTTTATTGATCTGAGTACCCAATACAGTTTCATAGTACAGTAACAAGAAACTTGTCACCCTATGTCTATAAGGAGGTAGAACGATGTAAAAGTAAAAGCAGATTATCTTTGTTCTCAGGATTCAAGTATGCAGAAGATGGTTTGTTAGGGAAGATCAGGAACAGGTTGAGGTCTATATTTTTGCTATGAACTTAAGTTTCATATTTTACAGGAAGCCATTTTGTTTATTAACACATGAACTGGCATAAGTCATGCAAACATCTAAGATATGCTGCTCAAAACAGATTAGAATGGGTTTCAAGAGCTCACGGTTGTATAATGTAAAAGCTCTACAAATCCTGTCAAAAGCTGCTGATGGCTTGGCCTACTGCTGGTACATTGTCTGTATACCGGGTATAGGGGTGGATGTTATTGTGCCATAGATGCGTTTACATTTATAAAACATGGAAATACAGATTAGTTGAAATGGAAGCGATTGTCAGATAGCAGTAATCAGTATACACATGCATTCAGATTTGGGTGAATGTAAAAACACAACAGATTTCCCATATTTGTTGCATTTTTCCTTTGAAGAAAAAACAAAAAATCCACTCAACTAAAAAAAATGCATTTAATTTGTTCATGCGGTTAAAACCATTCACTCTAAAGGAGGGAGGGGGTTTTCTGAAGCCGAGAAAGGCTTCAAATTTACCGTTTTGCACTTTTTCTATAGTGATATTTAGACATCTACTGTATATGTATGCATATATATGTTAAAGCCTTTTATAAATATAACCATATAACCATATATCTTGGAGCCCTTTGCAGTCAAATACCTGAAAACATGAAAAAGCATATTTATTCAATATTAAAAAATAATGGTTTTAACTGTGTATGTATTGCAAATATTTCACATTCCAATGTTTTTCACATAGGGGAATATGTTCTAAGTACTTTTAAATAGATATTCCTATATATATCTCTATACATATATACATATATATTTTAAATCATCAGCTATATATAGAAATATGTTAAAATAAATAGAACATATTATTCTATGTATCTAACTTTTTACTTTCAACTTGCAATACCAGTGCGACCCGATGAGCACAAAAAGTAATCTAGGCCTAAATCTGTGGAATTTGAATTGATCTCTGGCAGATTAAGTAATTAACCAACCAGCGATAAAATATTGAACTTTACATGCATGTTCAGATCACATTTTAATAAAGCAGTCTCACAGTAGTTTAATAAAACGTGAACACTAATGCTCAAACAATATATGTTCAGAAATAAAATATAATCTAAATGCTCTATGATAAGATGCCAATAGCATTTTTTAAAGAAAAAAAAAATTAAATTTAAAGGAATATAGATTTATATGTGTTAACTGCCTATATCTTGTTATTATAAGTTAAAGGGACATCACAGTACTCTTTGTCACACCTAAAAGTTGAATTTTTAATAGGTATCACAGTTTATTCCTTTTTTTTTGTTTTGAAAAAGATGTTCCACCAGATCATGTGAATAGTTGAGGATAACTTTCTGATTAACTTCATCCACTCTCTTGCAGTCATAATCTTGCACCATTGAAGCTTTGATAAATAATAGATTAAAGGGACTCTAAAGTCAAAATTAAACTTTCATGATTTAGATACAGGGTTCCATTTTAAATGACTTTCCAATTTATTTCCATTATTAAATTGTGCACAGTATTTTTATATACACATTTCCTAATGCAACAGCTCATACTGAGCATGAGCAAGAGTTTACAGTGTATACATATATAAGTCTATGATTTGCTGATGGCTGTCACATGATAGGGGTCTAACAAATTGAAGTACATTTCTAATTTGACAGAAAGAAAACCTACTGCTCATTTAAATTTGCTGTTGTATTGTCTTTTTACTATGCACCTGTTAATTATGCAATTCTACTGCCTTTAAGCTGAGAATTTGCTGAGGACGATACATGAAGGAATATTCCATCCTAACTTCTTTGCAATAAGGCCTTTCAGCATCTTTCCAAAAAACATGATGGTAGCAAAAGATTCAAGAGACTACACTTAGGGGCCGATTTATCAAGTGTAGCAAATCATGTCCGCAAGACATTGAAAAATGCCGACAGCATGCGCTTTCGGCATTTATTATTGCACAAGGAGTTCTAGTGAGCTGCTTATGCAATGCCGTCCCCTGCAGATTTGTGGCCGCTAGCAAGGGTTGTCAATCAATCTGATCGTATTCGATCAGTCGGATTGATGTCAGAGGAGGCGTACAAGTTAAGGAGCAGCCGTCTTAAGTCCTCTGCTTCTTAACTCCTGTTTCAGGCGAGCCTGAAGGCTCTCGCGGAAACAGGGGTATACGGCCCTATTAGGGCCATGATAAATCGGCCCCTTAGCATTAGCATCTGAATCCTACTGCTTTAATCAAAATAAACACCCTTTAGAAACCATCATATTTATTGGGTTAATTCTGTGCAAATCACTTTATAGCTGCAGAGATAAAGCATAGCATCTTGTGCACATGTAAAATAAAAGAGGCAGAAACTTGCATGTCTTAAGAACTAGAAATATCATCTTCAAATAATGATACCCATCTTCTTACCGCAGTCTTAGTAACTGACAATACAGAGTGAGACATAGCACCTTGAAAAATAAATGATTTTTTTAGGGTTTGCCTCAACTTCCTTTATGCATTAAATATTTAAAGGCTGCAGGGTCTTTTGTAGAAAATAGCATTTTTCTAGGAAGTCGTGTAACAAAAACATCAACCTTAGAGGGGCAGAACAAAACTCTGCATTAGATATTGGTAAAAGAAAATATGAATTTATCAGCCACACTAAGTTACATTTTAGATTTAGTAAAGTCAGACATAAAGATACCTTTTTTGTGTCAGGAACTGAAAGTCTGAGGAGACAACCAGCTTATAATATTGTTACACCAATCAAACAACACAGAAGGCTGACTCTCGATATTCAGAGTAATAAGCAAAAACTAAAAAATTCTGAACTTTGACCAGTGTTGTCAGTGTGCTTTCTGGTGATTACAATCCGAAAATGCATCTGCAGTTATTAATGCCCAAAAAACTCAAAACTGTTACCTCCATAAAACAGCATAAAATAGTTATCTATATTGTTAATCTCAAAATTTCATAATCAAAAAACTAAATGTGAACAATTAACAAAAAAAAAAAAATTTTGGTCAGTTTAGCAATTACATTACAGGTTTACGATCCTGTATGTTGATTGATCGCTTTTGATTGTTTGTAGTGGTGCTAAGAGGTAACATGCACATTTAATATTGATATTGATAACATTGATATTGTGGGCATGTGTGTTTATATGGATAGTATTATTTTAACTTTAATTATTTTAAATTTAATATAAATACATAAATACAATATAGACGTATACTGTGTTTCTTGTTTCTTAGGCTCTACTTAGTAACTTTAATTGATCAAGCAGTACATTTTCATCAAATAAAACGAGGGGGGGGGGGTAATTTCAGTGTGTCCATGTGCAAAGATACATTTGAAAACTTTTGGGGTAGTCAGTTTTGTCTGGGGTTTATCAAATCCTTTTAGCTGTTGAATTTCATAAGTGAAAAATTGCCCCATAAATGTGTTTTATTGTTTTGATTTTGATCAGAAAAACAGAACTAGCACACGTTAATATGGGTCATTTTTATCACCAATTCAAAAAAGTGTTGCCAATAAACAAAAAAGGTTGATTGTGATTACATCAAAACTGAAAAAGGCTCATCTGCAGCATGAAACATGATTATATTATCAAATGATTGTGATTAATCCTAAAATCAGATGGGTCAAGTGGCACATTAGTATCAATTCTTTCTACATCAAAACCACTATAAAGCACCTAGTTGCACTGGGTGTTAACCACCTAGCCTAATTATAGTATTGGGTAGTGTTATAAATATAAAAAATAAATTAAAATTATATTAATTAAAATTGAATCACCAACACAACATGCTCTTAAACATAAAACCAAAGATAACAATAACAGAATAATATTTATAAATACATTTAATATAAAATATATAGACCTAGTTTTCATTGCTGTTGTGAACTGTGGTTGGTGGTAACAACAAGTATCTTTTTTAAAGTACAGGGAGTGCAGAATTATTAGGCAAATGAGTATTTTGACCACATCATCCTCTTTATGCATGTTGTCTTACTCCAAGCTGTATAGGCTCGAAAGCCTACTACCAATTAAGCATATTAGGTGATGTGCATCTCTGTAATGAGAAGGGGTGTGGTCTAATGACATCAACACCCTATATCAGGTGTGCATAATTATTAGGCAACTTCCTTTCCTTTGGCAAAATGGGTCAAAAGAAGGACTTGACAGGCTCAGAAAAGTCAAAAATAGTGAGATATCTTGCAGAGGGATGCAGCACTCTTAAAATTGCAAAGCTTCTGAAGCGTGATCATCGAACAATCAAGCGTTTCATTCAAAATAGCCAACAGGGTCGCAAGAAGCGTGTGGAAAAACCAAGGCGCAAAATAACTGCCCATGAACTGAGAAAAGTCAAGCGTGCAGCTGCCAAGATGCCACTTGCCACCAGTTTGGCCATATTTCAGAGCTGCAACATCACTGGAGTGCCCAAAAGCACAAGGTGTGCAATACTCAGAGACATGGCCAAGGTAAGAAAGGCTGAAAGACGACCACCACTGAACAAGACACACAAGCTGAAACGTCAAGACTGGGCCAAGAAATATCTCAAGACTGATTTTTCTAAGGTTTTATGGACTGATGAAATGAGAGTGAGTCTTGATGGGCCAGATGGATGGGCCCGTGGCTGGGTTGGTAAAGGGCAGAGAGCTCCAGTCCGACTCAGACGCCAGCAAGGTGGAGGTGGAGTACTGGTTTGGGCTGGTATCATCAAAGATGAGCTTGTGGGGCCTTTTCGGGTTGAGGATGGAGTCAAGCTCAACTCCCAGTCCTACTGCCAGTTTCTGGAAGACACCTTCTTCAAGCAGTGGTACAGGAAGAAGTCTGCATCCTTCAAGAAAAACATGATTTTCATGCAGGACAATGCTCCATCACACGCGTCCAAGTACTCCACAGCGTGGCTGGCAAGAAAGGGTATAAAAGAAGAAAATCTAATGACATGGCCTCCTTGTTCACCTGATCTGAACCCCATTGAGAACCTGTGGTCCATCATCAAATGTGAGATTTACAAGGAGGAAAAACAGTACACCTCTCTGAACAGTGTCTGGGAGGCTGTGGTTGCTGCTGCACGCAATGTTGATGGTGAACAGATCAAAACACTGACAGAATCCATGGATGGCAGGCTTTTGAGTGTCCTTGCAAAGAAAGGTGGCTATATTGGTCACTGATTTGTTTTTGTTTTGTTTTTGAATGTCAGAAATGTATATTTGTGAATGTTGAGATGTTATATTGGTTTCACTGGTAAAAATAAATAATTGAAATGGGTATATATTTGTTTTTTGTTAAGTTGCCTAATAATTATGCACAGTAATAGTCACCTGCACACACAGATATCCCCCTAAAATAGCTAAAACGAAAAACAAACTAAAAACTACTTCCAAAAATATTCAGCTGTGATATTAATGAGTTTTTTGGGTTCATTGTGAATATGGTTGTTGTGCAATAATAAAATTAATCCTCAAAAATACAACTTGCCTAATAATTCTGCACTCCCTGTATATGGAGATATTTTATGTAACCACCAGTTTACACAGTTTACAACAGCAATGGAAACAATGTCAAAGATTTTTAGTAATCAAGTCTAGAAACTTAGTAAATCAAGTCAATGAGATAAGATTAGCGGCGTTAATTGACAGCCCCAAGTGGAGGAGAACACTACTTTTAAGTGGCATATTCCTTACTTAAAGGGACAGTTTACTCAAACATTTTCTCCCCTTTAATTTGTTCCCAATGATCCACTTTACCTGCTGGAGTGTATTAAATTGTTTACAAGTAGCTCCTTTACCCTTATATTGGCATTTGAAATTGTTAATTTAGCATGTGGTATCCCCACCTATTCTGAAAGTTTGTGGCCGCAGGTCCCAGCTATAGATAAGCTTTGTAAACACAGCCAGCAGAAGAAATTACACTCCCAGTGTGATAAAGCAGAGATAAGGTAATAAAATGTTGATTTTCCATTGTTCTCTCAAAGTACTGGTGATTGTTTAAGGACAGATATAAGATAAAGAAGCAGGTATATGTGCACAATGTGATACAGTAATGAGATCTGATTATACCTACAAGCTCAACCTATTTTATTAGGCTGTGGCTTCAAAACACAAAATCAGAGCTTTAATATACAGAAATAAACCTTAAAAAGCTAATTTTCATACATTTTTTACTCTGCAGTTGGTAAAAAATGCAATTGTAAACACATTAAGGGAAAAACTATTTTACAGTATACTGTCCCTTTAAAGGACCACTAAATGCAACAGCACTTACTTTGAATTTGAAATGATCAGTGGAATATTCTCTGACAAATTTCAGTTAATCCAATATTCCCTCCCCCTGTATCATGTGACAGCCACCAGCCAATCACAGAATTCTTAAAGGACCAGTCAACACAGTAGATTTGCATAATCAACAAATGCATGATAAGACAATGCAATAGCACTTAGTCTGAACTTCAAATTAATAGTACATTTTTGTTAAATAAATTGAAAAGATATTTCCACTCCCCCTATACCATGTGACAGCCATCAGCCAATCACAAATGCATATACGTATATGCTGTGAATTCTTCAACATGCTCAGTAGGAGTTGGTGACTCAAAAAGTGTAAGTATAAAAAGACTGTGCACATTTTGTTAACGGAAGTAAATTGTAAAGTTGTTTAAAATTGCCTGCTCTATCTGAATCATGAAGTTTAATTTTGACTTGAATGTCCCTTTAAACATGCTCAGTAGGAGCTGCAGCCTCACAAAGTGTGCATATAAAAAGAATGTGCATGTTTTGATAATGGAAAGCTTTTTTAAACGACATGCTTTATCTGAATCTTGAAACTTTAAATTGACCTAACAGGGGCGGAACTACCTTTGGTGCAGCAGATGCCGTCACACCAGGGCCCAAGAGCTGCAGGGGGCCCATAACAGCCAAATACCTGATAATAATAATAATAATAATAATAATAAAATAGTTGTGTGCAGAATGTGAACAATCCTAATACAGGGGAGCCTTTTATTAGTGCAGGTTGTAGGTCCATTGTCTATCGATTTATCGATGCTCAAAATCATTATACAGAGCAGAATGTATATTAATACTTTTGCTTTCTAATGAGTTACCTTTGGGGGCCGCAGAAAAATTTGCACCAGGGCCCTCTGTTGAGTAGTTCCGCTACTGGCCCTAAGTTTCCCTTTAATAGTGAGTAAGATATACACCTATCAGGGTAATATTCAGCACTTTATCAGCAGTGACCAAACAGAGCAGATTTATAAATAAAGGTTATGGATTGTGGGCTAACAGGAGCCTTGGGTACGAAGCTTTTGGACTTTATTACTAAGGACCTACATGTTTTATGTGTATTATATTTTTCAAATATTGTTCTGTTATTGCTACCTTTGTTTTTATAAAATAGCTTTTCTTGTTTTTGCTTTGAATTCTATTGCAAGTAATCTTTTTTTTTAGTTTGTCATAATTCCCCTTAAAGGTACAATAATGTCAAAATTAAACTTTCATGACTCAAACAGAGCATTGCAGTTTTAAGAGACTTTCTAATTTACTTCCATCACATACTTTTTATATGCACACTTTTTGAGGCACAAGCTACCACTGAGCATGTGCAAGAGTTTACAGTGTATATGTATATTAGTAAAAGGCAAGCGGCCGCTCCAAACTCTCAGGCCGGCCCGGACTGCGGCTCAGGATGATGACGTCACGGACGCCGCCGTGGTATTGGCAAAACGGGCAAATAGGGCATGCGGTGACTGGGTGCAATGCCTAAATAGGCAACGAATCGATTGCCACAATCAGCAATACAAAAATAGAAAAAGGCAGCACCAGCATTATACGTCAAAAAAATCCTTTATTTTCCTTGGAGGCAAACAAATGTGACACAGAATGAACGTCTGACGCGTTTCACGCCCCCTAGTGGCGTTTCATCAGAGACAACAGGTGTTCCTAAACATGGCCCTCTTATACTGGGACATATTACATGCATATTTAACCCCTTAATGTCAAAAACAAACAAACATTAAAAGTATATGTAACTAACATAAAATATGCTACAGTATGCATTATCCAATGTTCATTACAGCTGAATCAAATTGAGAGAACAAATATTAAATTAACATAAAAAGCTGGCTTAAAAATCTTGCTAATATCAAGGTGTATAATATTTCCTGTGCCCTCAACATAGATTATAGCAAATCAACCTTGGTATGTTAGTCAGGCTATTAGGTATTATTCCCAATATTAAGATATATATATAAAGGGAAATTATAACAACAGACTATTTATTCAATATAAATTAACCCTGACAGTCCCACTATCTAAATATATTAGTCAGGCTATAAGGTATTATTCCCAATACTTAGATATATACAGAGATTTTTTTAAAAACAAACAAACAAAACAATAGTCTATCGGCTAGATTTAGAGTTTGTCGGCCAAAGGGGTGCGTTAGCTACGCGTGCTTTTTTCCCCCCGCATCTTTTAAATACTGCTGGTATTTAGAGTTCACAGAATGGCTGGGTTTTCAGTGCGTTAGGCTCCAAAAAGGGAGCGTAGAGCATAATTTAACGACACTGCAACTCTAGATACAAGCGGTGCTTACGGACGCGGCCAGCTTCAAAAACGTGCTCGTGCACGATTCCCCCATAGAAAACAATGGGGCCATTTGAGCTGAAAAAAAACCTAACACCTGCAAAAAAGCAGCGTTCAGCTCCTAACGCAGCCCCATTGTTTTCTATGGGGAAACACTTCCTACGTCTGCACCTAACACCCTAACATGAACCCCGAGTCTAAACACCCCTAACCTTACACTTATTAACCCCTAATCTGCCGCCCCCGCTATCGCTGACACCTGCATATTTTTTTAACCCCTAATCTGCCGCTCCGTAAACCGCCGCTACCTACATTATCCCTATGTACCCCTAATCTGCTGCCCCTAACGCCGCCAACCCCTATATTATATTTATTAACCCCTAATCTGCCTCCCTCAACGTCGCCTCCACCTGCCTACACTTATTAACCCCTAATCTGCCGAGCGGCCCGCACCGCTACTATAATAAAGTTATTAACCCCTAATCCGCCTCACTCCCGCCTCAATAACCCTATAATAAATAGTATTAACCCCTAATCTGCCCTCCCTAACATCGCCGACACCTAACTTCAATTATTAAACCCTAATCTGCCGACCGAATCTCGCCGCTACTGTAATAAATGGATTAACCCCTAAAGCTAAGTCTAACCCTAACCCTAACACCCCCCTAAGTTAAATATAATTTAAATATAACAAAATAAATTAACTCTTATTAAATAAATTATTCCTATTTAAAGCTAAATACTTACCTCTTAAAATAAACCCTAATATAGCTACAATATAAATTATAATTATATTATAGCTATTTTAGGATTTATATTTATTTTATAGGTAACTTTGTATTTATTTTAACCAGGTACAATAGCTATTAAATAGTTAAGAACTATTTAATAGCTAAAATAGTTAAAATAATTACAAAATTACCTGTAAAATAAATCCTAACCTAAGTTACAATTAAACCTAACACTACACTATCAATAAATTAATGAAATTAAATACCTACAATTATCTACAATTAAACCTAACACTACACTATCAATAAATTAATTAAATACAATATCTACAAATAAATACAATTAAATAAACTAACTAAAGTACAAAAAATAAAAAAGAACTAAGTTACAAAAAATAAAAAAAATATTTACAAACATTAGAAAAATATTACAACAATTTTAAACTAATTACACCTACTCTAAGCCCCCTAATAAAATAACAAAGACCCCCAAAATAAAAAAATGCCCTACCCTATTCTAAATTACAAAAGTTCAAAGCTCTTTTACCTTACCAGCCCTTAAAAGGTCCCTTTGCGGGGCATGCCCCAAAGAATTCAGCTCTTTTGCCTGTAAAAAAAAACATACAATACCCCCCCCCAACATTACAACCCACCACCCACATACCCCTAATCTAACACAAACCCCCCTTAAATAAACCTAACACTAAGCCCCTGAAGATCTTACTACCTTGTCTTAACCATGCCAGGTATCACCGATCGTTCCAGGCTCCGAAATCTTCATCCAAGCCCAAGCGGGGGCTAGACATCCGTCATCCGACGGCTGAAGAAGTCCAGAAGAGGGTCCAAAGTCTTCATCCTATCCGGAAAGAAGAGTAGATACGGACCGGCAACCTGGTTTTGACAGCTACCGCCCAACTCTAAGTCTAGGCCTATGTGTTTAATATAAATTAATCCTAATAGACCCTTCAAATATGAGAGAAATAAGTACCACATACAAATTACTACTCATCTCACCCTTATGATATCCCTTCTATTTATTAAGAGGGCACTTTATGCCAATTACTATGACTTTACTGGTTACACGAAGTAGCTAATGTCCCATTCCAGGTTCAGGCCATCAGGAATCCTGGTTTTAAGCTGGTAAATCCAGTATAATTCTTTCCTGTCTAAAATTTTGTACCTGTTCCCACCTCTTAGCTACATCAATAATTTTAACCTTGAAGTTTCCTTCATTGGTAAAATGAAACAGGTTAAAATGCCTTGCCACTGTGGAATCCTTACAATAGATTTTAACATCATTGACATGTTCTCTCACCCTCACATTGACTTCTCTTGTCGTTTTTCCTACATATTGGATTTTGCAAAGTTTGCATTCCAACAAATACACTGCAAATTTAGTTTTGCAGTTGGCATAAAAGGGAATTTTGTACTCCTGTCCATCTATAGTAGATTTAAATGTAGTGGCCTTTTCCATCATATCACATGTCAGACATGTCCTTGCTCCACATCTGAAACAACCTTGTTTCCTTAACCAATTCTCTCCCCTACCGCCCCCCCCCCCCCATAGTGACCATACTGGGAGCTAGCTTCACAGCCAAAGTTACGGGCTTTTTTGACACAAATCTGCAACTCGATACATAGTTCTGCAGAATATTATCACCACTTAACAGATTCTTCTTCAATATTCCAACAATATCAGAAAACTGATTAGTGTATTCTGTTGTAAAAACTATGCTATTATCGAATTGCAGAGAAGAGTCTTTACCGTCCATGGATGTAATCCTATTTTTCAACCTTCCAACATCCCTTTTTGTCTTTTCCAGCTTTGTACAGTCATAGCCTCTAGCGCTCAATGTCATAGTGAGTTCATCCGCTTGCTGGGAATAAATTTGATCATCATTGGTATTCCTTCGCAGCCTAATGTATTGTCCTCTCGGGATAGCCTTTATCAAATGGGGGGGGGGGATGGCATGAGCTCGCATGTAAAATAGTGTTACCTGCTGTTGGTTTACGAAATGTTTTGGACACTATCATTCCAGTCTCAGCCACCCCCTCCAATGATATATCCAAGAAGTCAACATATTTATGGCTATAACAACCTACAAACGTTAAACTCATCTCATTATTATCAAGGAAGGTTAGAAATCTCTGAAATTTGTTATCATCCCAAGGCTCATCAATGATCATAATCAGATAATCAATTAACCTTTTGTAGTAGTGTATGTTACCAGTAAACAGTGCATATTCGCTATTATAGAGATATTTAACCTCCCAGTACCCTACATACAAGTTGGCAAAGCAGGGGGCAAATTTTGCCCCCATTGCCGTGCCACAACGCTGGAGGTAAAACTTACCATCAAATGTCAAAAAATTATGGGTAAGCACAAACTCTAAAATTGCACAAATGTAAACCTTAATTTCTTCATCATACGCTGTATATTTATCCAAAAAATATCTCACAGCCAAAATCCCCATGTTATGTGGGATGGCTGTGTATAGGGATACAATATCTACTACTACCCAGCAGTAATTCTTACTCCACCTAATGCTCTTAAGACCTTCCAACAAATGAGATGAGTCTCTCAAATAACTAAACAACTTTTTCACTATCGGCTGAAGTATTGAATCCAACCACTCGGAAAGAGGTTCAAGCAGGGACCCGACACAATCGGTCTTCCCGTTGGCCGTATTGGATTTTTATGTAATTTGGGCAGATAGTGAAAAGTGATGTAATGGGAAATTCAGGCACAAGCACTTCCACATCCTCAGGCTTGAAGACCCCTAAATAAATATCATCATCTAACAGAGATAGCAATTCTCGTTTAAACATAATAGTTGGATTTCCAGTTAGAGGAGTGTATGTAATAGAGTCATTTAATTGGCGCTGAGCCTCTTCTAAGTAATCATTTTTGTTCAAAATTACAATATTCCCTCCCTTATCAGAGTTTCTAATGACTATGCTCTGATTCTCTTTAAGGGAATCTACCGCCAATTTTTCTGCCCTTGATAGATTATTTCTAACCTTCTTTTTGGTCAATGATAGATTCAAGATCTCTCTTTCCACTGTCTTTTGAAACAAATTAACTGCACCTCCCCTAAACTGAATAGGGTAAAAATCTGAACCATACTTTTTGGTTCCTCTAGGGGCAGTTTCTTCAGACAGTACATCATGAGAATTCTGTAAATCTATCATTGTACTTAACACACAAGCATCCTGAAAGGAATCTTCCTCCTCTAGTTGTTTCTGAGTGTTGTCCTGTTTCTCAATATTACTAGTGTTGTCTGGTTGTAAAGCAAAAAATCTTTTCAAAGTCAACTTGCGAACAAACCTGTTAACATCTATTAATGTATTAAATGGTGAAAAATCTTTAGTAGGTGCAAAACCCAGACCCCTGCTAAGTACACTGATTTGATCTTTGTTTAGCACAAAAGAAGAAAGGTTAATAACAGTTAAGTCCAATTGTCCCAATTTTTGTGTTGTTATTTCTTTTTTCTTTTTGTTTTTTGACCTTCTGACCCCGTCTAAAGGGACCTTGGGACCTTTCTTGGACTCTTTCTTATTATTCTTCTTCTGTTCTCTGGGTTCTTTTGATCTCGTAGATGGACCTTCACTTTCAGTATCCTCAGCACTGGTAACCTGTAGAGAATGAAAAGAAACAGAAGAGGAAGAAGAGGGAGAGGAGGAGGGGGAAGGAGAAGAGGATGACTCTGCTGATTCCATTAACTCTTGATCAGATGACTCAGCTTCAGTTGATGAGAAAAACACTTTTTTTGGCGTTTTATTCTTCAAAATTGGTTTTGGATTTTGCTTGTCATCTTTGGTATTCTTCTTGCTATTCCACCTCCTTCCTTTACCAGAGGTAATCAATACAACATCAATGAAACCTCTTTGTTATAAAAACAATAGAATACAATCTCTAATCTGTCAGAATGAGATACTTGAGATCTTGATGATTAGAGAAAGCTTGACATCTGAATCAGATTCATAAAGCAAGTTCTGCAGGGCCTGACTGGAGCATTCCGATTAATGAAGAATGCTGTATCCATTATGAACTATGACTCTTGGAAACAGAAGTCATCAGGTCTATCTCTCAGAGACCACATTGTTCCACAATCTAGTAGAAAACTACTTGAAAACATTCCTGTTGAAGGGATTACCTAATAAGGAAACCTGCTTCCTAGATTTGCTTCTTGGGATACAAAATATAAAACATTTTTCTGTGTTCAATTAAAAAACCTAAATTATTGCTAAGGAACTGCATGTTCCTCTTGATAGTGGATATAAGCTACAGCTGTAACATTGTCTGACTTAAAACTTGGGTATGTTTATCTTTTCAGAAGAGGACAGCTCTGAAGGGACCTAAATATTACAAGATAAAGAGTTTAAGAAAACTATTGGTAACCTCGCCTCCAAAGGGAACTAAACTCAATGTGCTCTCCTGGACCTTAAGACTGAACCCCAATCCCAGAGAATGGTGTCTGCAGACATTATTTTCCAAGTTGGGTGAATAAATGACGATCCCAGAAAACTGGTTTAGAAAACTAGCCATCGGGACAGAGATTGCCTCACTGATAAATCCTATAGGATTCTTTTAGATAGATGAGTTAAATATTTGCATCATTGTCGAAGCATGCAAAGTTGAAGAGGTCTCATATGTAACTCTGCAAAAGGAAGGACATCTGCAGCAGCAATCATCTGACCATACATTAAGCTACAGATGGGTTTGAAATTTAATGTAGTTGTGAGCTAATTGACATAGTTTGATCCCTAATCCGTTAGAGAAAGATGCATAGTCACTGTATCTATAATTACTCCTAGAAAAGAGACTCTTGATAAATGAGAAAGAGGGCTGTAACTTAATGCTGATTTGGAAGGGAAGAACGCTCATAGAATGCTTGGCCTTGTTTCATCTAGATTAAACTTCTAAGAAAATCTGGAAGATCCATTTCAATGTAAGGAGGAGGATTTTTGGTTCCTAGATTGAAGTTACAAAACTGACTATTTTGTTATATTTTTCTCTTAGACTTTTTGTCCTGAGGGAGAAAATACATTTTCCTCCAGACACAGTGTAAATGATAACATCAAGACCAGGTCCAAATAAATTGTTCCTTAAAAAGGAGAGATAAATGTCTATCTTTGGACACCCTGTTGACAATTACTTAATATCAAATTTTGTCAGCACTGTAAAAGTCATATACTTAGTATAAAATTGAATTATGTTAACAATGGGACCACAAATAAAGGCATTAGTCAACTTTAGAAGTTTCAAACTATTTTGAAAATCTTCATCCACAGAATCTTCTGAGATTTGCTCAAATTGTCACACCAAAGAGCAGACACAACTGCTACAGAAGCAATGCTTGATGATAAAAGCCTTTCAATGATAGGTTACCAATTTCATGTCCATATGGTTTCTGAAAAATAAACTATGCTCTAAGGCAGTGTTTTTCAACCAGTGTGCTGTGGCACACTAGTGTGCCGTGAGAGATCCTCAGGTGTGCCGCGGCAGACTGACAACAGTGCGGGGGTGTCCCTCTTTCAAATTTTGAAATATTGGGAGGTATGTGACAGGCTCATCAGGCATCATTTACAACCATGACATTGACATTCATTCACAGACAATCATTATGATTGTTTGTGAATGAATGTCAATATGTCATGTACAGTTTGTAGGAGGCATGGCATAACAGCACAGTACAGTGTGTGTGTGTGTATATATATATATATATATATATATATATATATATATATATATATATATATATATATATATATATATATATATATATATATATATATATATATACTGTATATATATCCTGTATTAGGCTACAATGTGTGATTTTGTAAAATTTTGGGATGGAGGATTTTTTTATGTAAAAAAGTGTGCCACGGCAAAAAAAAAGGTTGCAAATCACTGCTCTAAGGGAATTGTAGTTCTTTTGGCTAAAGTGAATATAACCATCCACCATTGGAAAATATTTCAAAAGCTCTACATTAGAAGCCAGTAAAGGAAACAACCTATTAAATTTAAATGATGAATTAAAAGAATGAATTAAAAGCCTTGGTTCACTCTCTGAAAATTATTTTAATAAGAGCCTCAGGAACAGAAAAAAAAATCTCTTGTGACTTAGCAGAAAGTTTTAAAATAAAAAGCAATTGTTTGGAAGGGTTTTCTTTAAATGATTTAGGGTCTTGGACACCTAAGGTACATAAAACCTCTTTAAATTAAGAGCTAAGCTACTCAAGCTAAAACATGAAAGAGATAGACTCTGTGTCCTGATCAGTAAAAAAACCTCCTGTTCATCATAAAAAAACTATTTTCATAAAACAACCTGAAGTCTCTGAGTTTGAAAACTATAAGTGCATCCTAAGGTGTTCTGATCTCAGATGACTTTCAGTCATAGGACTTTTGCACATACATGGAAGAGGCATAGCTGCTACAACTACAGAGTGCACAAACCTTAAAATCCTGGAGCAAAATCTGAAGCACTCCCTTGCATTGAGGAAATAGAGAGAGGACAGATTCCTTTAAAGGCAAGCACAGCATTAGACTTTTAGAATGCCTAATGTGATCCATACAGGAATTGTAAAAGCTGAACTGGTTAAAATCCAGCAAATTAGAGGACAGATCCTTTAGAGGCAAGAGCAGCATTAGTGTGAGGTTTAGGGAAAGTGGAACTCAATATGCTATGCTGCCACTGATACAGCAAGCACAGGAGACTCGGCAAGCACCAGGGTGAGGCTGCCACGGGATGCCAGGTAGGCACAGTGGGTACAGAGGTATTCAGGTAAGCTGCCACTGGTACAGCAAGCACAGGAGACTCAGCAGGCACATAAACAAGGTAAGTAACCAGCTTGGGACTCAAAAGACACAGGAACAGGGTAAGTAACCAGCTAGGGACTCAGCAGGCACAGGAATATGGTAAGTAACCAGCTAGGGACTCAGCAGGCACAGGAACAGCTCACAAAAACTCAGCCCAGAGTGATGGGTTTAGTGGCTTTATATAGGAACTCCCACACCTGTAGCCACTAGGTGTGATGAGTTCCTGTAATAAGGTTGTGGCCCCTTTAAATTATCATAGTGTGTGGCCGCGTGTGCCTAGGGGAGAGCAGCAGCCTCTACAGAAGATAGACTTAGGAATTCCACGTGGAGGAACGCTGAGGCAGGAGCCCATCGCAGGATCATTAGGTACGTTTCTCGGAGTGCCCCCTTCTTAGGTGTAACCTCTGGGGACAGCTGAAAAAAGGGTGATTGGGATGCTTCTTCTTAATTTTTGATCTGTGCAGGTGCATGTAATTCAGATGATGGTAACCATAATTTTTTCTTCAGGACCACATCCTTTCTAATGAATAATATATTCCAGTCTTCCTCTATGAATCCTGGCATTCAAGATTTCTTCCATGTCAGTTTCTTCAGGCCCATCTATCACAACAGGATACAGTACCTGGGGCAGGCAGTTTACGAGCCTGAAAAGGGTCAGGAATTGCATGTTTGAGAAGAGATGCATGGAAGATTGGATATATGTGATAGGATGATGCTAACTGAAGTGAGTGGCTCTCTTTATGTTGGCTATTTGATTACATCATTGGATACACAGAGAGCACGGATTATTTGAGCTCAGGCAGCGCAACAGCCCCAGCATTTGACTCTGGAGTACCAGTATCAGTAACAGCGTCTCCGGGATACAGCGGATGACAAGCTCCTCCCCTCCCCCTTCACACGTCACAGGTTACATGCCTCACACCATTGGAGGATCAGCAGCAGCACGGAAGACGAACACAACGTTCGTGTATTACAGACGGTGTGCTGAAAGAGAGAAAACTCGTTATGAGAGTTTACAGCTCGTAGTGGAGACACCTTGAACTGGGTAACTACGAACCTTTCCCCAAAGACCGGCACAGATACGTCTACCATCACTTGTGAGTGCAATCGCTATCTTCTTGTATATTGAATACAACATTTTTGTTTACAGTGTGTGATTAGACGATACGATGGGGGAGAGATATAGATTGGACAATCTCTTAACAGGGGTGAAGATACCTAATTCAAACCGCAAACCATTAACTGTATGTGGGCTAAGTGTTTTGAGCAATAGATACATTGACAGGCTGACCCAGTAGAGTTTTATTGGTATACTGTGTGAGAAAAACAGGTGCTGCAAATACCACTAGTTATTTTTAGCACCTGAGGTATTGTTCCATTGTTTGATTAGTGCCCTCAGTTTGACTGTCTGTTTAAGGATGCAAAGCTGTGTAAAACCCCTTTAGATGTGCAATACTTTACAAAAGGCAGTCCAGAATTTTGAAGTGAATTAGGTACCTCTGTCAGACACTATGGTCTCAGGTAAGTCATGTAAATGGAATATTTCTTGCAAAAATATAGTAGCTGTGAGATCAGCATTGGGTACCCCCTTGGTGGCAATGAAATAGTCCATCTTAGTGAACCAATAAACTACTACTATAATTACAGTTTTCCCTTGGGCAGGGGGTAAATAGACAATAACGTCCATGGTTATTTAAGCCGAAGGTATAGGTAGCAGTTGTAGTAACCCTGTGGTGGGTTTCCGAGAGTCTTTTTTAACAATACACACTGGAAATGATTGCAGTTTAACATCTTTATGCATACAGGGCCACCAGAACTGTCGGCTAATTAATTCTTGGGTCTTATGAATTCCTCCATGTCCTCCCAAAGGTGTGTCATGATAAAAATAGAGGACTTCTGACATTACAGAAGATGGTACGACAACCTTGTTGTTGTAGACCTGAAGATCAGACTGCCAGACATTTTTAGAGGAGCTGGAAGTTTGGTTTAGGAGTATTTTTTTTTATTTCTTTCTTTTATTATTTTGGAGGCAAAAATAGCAATAGTTAGATCAAAACAAATAATAGAGCATCTTATCAAAAAGAAAAAAGAATGATAAAAATATAAACAAATTTACAGATATATTTTGCAGCAGCACATTGCAGGAAAAAAGGAGAAGAAGTGAAAAGAAAAGAATGTAGTTTGCCATTTTCAGGACTTACAAAATATTATAATACAGCTACTATTCCCCAATAACTTGGCACTTGGACTGCCATATTTGAAAAATTGAAGCATTATTTGTATCTGCGATTCTCTAGGTAGTAACTTAATCACTTCTGTCCATTTAAGAAGAAAAAGACAACTCTCTTCTCAGAGTAGATAATAAGGTCATATTGTTCTAAATGTATTTGATATAAGATTTTGTTAACAAATTCTCTCATGCTAGTGCTTTTTTAGATTTCGATGATTTTAAGACTAAGTTCCAGCCTAAAAGGATTGCTGTATTTTTCAAAGCAACATTCTCAGAGTCATAAATATTGTTAAAGAGGAAACATATATGATATCAACCTGCAACACTTACTGCTAACTTAGGCCTAGATTTAGAGTTGGGCGGTAGCCGTGAAAACCAGCGTTAGAGGCTCCTAACGCTGGTTTTGGGCTACCGCTGGTATTTAGAGTCACTTTACAGCCGCGACTTTTCCATACCACAGATCCCCCTACGCCATTTGCGTATCCTATCTTTTCAATGGGATCTTTCTAACGCCTGTATTTAGAGTCATGGCTGAACTGAGCGTTAGAAATCTAACGACAAAACTCCAACCGCAGAGTTAAGAGCTTTCTGGGCTAACGCCGGTTTATAAAGCTCTTAACTACTGTGCTCTAAAGTACACTAACACCCATAAACTACCTATGTACCCCTAAACCGAGGTCCCCCCACATCGCCGCCACCCTATTAAAATTTTTTAACCCCTAATCTGCTGTCCGCACGCCGCCGCCAGCTACATTATAGCTATGTACCCCTAATCTGCTGCCCCTAACACCGCCGACCCCTATATTATATTTATTAACCCCTAATCTGCCCCCCTCAACGTCGCCTCCACCTGCCTACATTTATTAACCCCTAATCTGCCGACCGGACCGCGCCGCTATTATAATAAAGTTATTAACCCCTAATCCGCCTCACTCCCGCCTCAATAACCCTATAATAAATAGTATTAACCCCTAATCTGCCCTCCCTAACATCGCCGACACCTAACTTCAATTATTAACCCCTAATCTGCCGACCGAATCTCGCTGCTACTGTAATAAATGGATTAACCCCTAAAGCTAAGTCTAACCCTAACACTAACACCCCCCTAACTTAAATATAATTTAAATCTAACGAAATAAATTAACTCTTATTAAATAAATTATTCCTATTTAAAGCTAAATACTTACCTGTAAAATAAACCCGAATATAGCTACAATATAAATTATAATTATATTATAGCTATTTTAGGATTTATATTTATTTTACAGGCAACTTTGTATTTATTTTAACCAGGTACAATAGCTATTAAATAGTTAAGAACTATTTAATAGTTACCTAGTTAAAATAATTACAAATTTACCTGTAAAATAAATCCTAACCTAAGTTACAATTAAACCTAACACTACACTATCAATAAATTAATTTAATAAACTACCTACAATTATGTACAATTAAACCTAACACTACACTATCAATAAATTAATTAAATACAATACCTACAAATAAATACAATTAAATAAACTAACTAAAGTACAAAAAATAAAAAAGAACTAAGTTACAAAAAATAAAAAAATATTTACAAACATTAGAAAAATATTACAACAATGTTAAACTAATTACACCTACTCTAAGCCCCCTAATAAAATAACAAAGACCCCCAAAATAAAAAAATGCCCTACCCTATTCTAAATTACAAAAGTTCGAAGCTCTTTTACCTTACCAGCCTTGAAAAGGACCTTTTGTGGGGCATGCCCCAAAGAATTCAGCTCTTTTGCCTGGAAAAAAAAACATACAATACCCCCCCCAACATTACAACCCACCACCCACATACCCCTAATCTAACCCAAACCCCCCTTAAATAAACCTAACACTAAGCCCCTGAAGATCTTCCTACCTTATCTTCACCTCGCCGGGTATCACCGATCGGTCCTGGCTCAGAAATCTTCATCCAACCCAAGCGGGGGCTGGCGATCCATAATCCTGCGGCTGAAGAGGTCCAGAAGAGGCTCCAAAGTCTTCATCCTATCCGGGAAGAAGAGGCGATCCAGACCGGCAACCATCTTGATCCAAGCGGCATCTTCTATCTTCATCCGATGACGAACGGCTCCATCGTGAAGACCTCCAGCGCGGATCAATCTTCTTCTTTCGACATCCAACTGAAGAATGAAGGTTCCTTTAAGGGACGTCATCCAAGATGGCGTCCCTCAAATTCCGATTGGCTGATAGGATTCTATCAGCCAATCGGAATTAAGGTAGGAAAATTCTGATTGGCTGATGGAATCAGCCAATCAGAATCAAGTTCAATCCGATTGGCTGATTCAATCAGCCAATCAGATTGAGCTTGCATTCTATTGGCTGTTCCGATCAGCCAATAGAATGCGAGCTCAATCTGATTGGCTGATCGGATCAGCCAATCGGATTGAACTTGATTCTGATTGGCTGATTCCATCAGCCAAACAGAATTTTCCTACCTTAATTCCGATTGGCTGATAGAATCCTATCAGCCAATCGGAATTCGAGGGACGCCATCTTGGATGACGTCCCTTAAAGGAACCTTCATTCTTCAGTTGGACGTCGAAAGAAGAAGATTGATCCGCGCTGGAGGTCTTCACGATGGAGCCGTTCGTCATCAGATGAAGATAGAAGATGCCGCTTGGATCAAGATGGTTGCCGGTCTGGATCGCCTCTTCTTCCTGGATAGGATGAAGACTTTGGAGGCTCTTCTGGACCTCTTCAGCCGCAGGATTATGGATTGCCAGCCCCCGCTTGGGTTGGATGAAGATTTCTGAGCCAGGACCGATCGGTGATACCCGGCGAGGTGAAGATAAGGTAGGAAGATCTTCAGGGGTTTAGTGTTAGGTTTATTTAAGGGGGGTTTGGGTTAGATTAGGGGTATGTGGGTGGTGGGTTGTAAAGTTGGGGGGGGTATTGTATTTTTTTTTTTACAGGCAAAAGAGCTGAATTCTTTGGGGCATGCCCCACAAAAGGTCCTTTTCAGGGCTGGTAAGGTAAAAGAGCTTTGAACTTTTGTAATTTAGAATAGGGTAGGGCATTTTTTTTATTTTGGGGGTATTTGTTATTTTATTAGGGGGCTTAGAGTAGGTGTAATTAGTTTAAAATTGTTGTAATATTTTTCTAATGTTTGTAAATATTTTTTTATTTTTTTGTAACTTAGTTCTTTTTTATTTTTTGTACTTTAGTTAGTTTATTTAATTGTAGTTATTTGTAGGTATTGTATTTAATTAATGTATTGATAGTGTAGTGTTAGGTTTAATTGTAGGTAATTGTAGGTAGTTTATTTAATTAATTTATTGATAGTGTAGTGTTAGGTTTAATTGTAACTTAGGTTAGGATTTATTTTACAGGTAATTTTGTAATTATTTTAACTAGGTAGCTATTAAATAGTTCTTAACTATTTAATAGCTATTGTACCTGGTTAAAATAAATACAAAGTTGCCTGTAAAATAAATATTAATCCTAAAATAGCTATAATATAATTATAATTTATATTGTAGCTATATTAGGGTTTATTTTACAGGTAAGTATTTAGCTTTAAATAGGAATAATTTATTTAATAAGAAATAATTTATTTCGTTAGATAAAAATTATATTTAACTTAGGGGGGTGTTAGGGTTAGGGTTAGAATTAGCTTTAGGGGTTAAAAATTTTATTATAGTAGCGGTGAGCTCCGCTCGGCAGATTAGGGGTTAATTATTGTAGGTAGCTGGCGGCGACGTTGTGGGGGGCAGATTAGGGGTTAATAAATATAATATAGGGGTCGGCGGTGTTAGGGGCAGCAGATTAGGGGTACATAGGGATAATGTATGCTGCGGTGGTATACGGAGCGGCAGATTAGGGGTTAATAATAATATGCAGGTGTCAGCGATAGCGGGGGCGGCAGATTAGAGGTTAATAAGTGTAAGGTTAGGGGTGTTTAGACTCGGGGTACATGTTAGGGTGTTAGGTGCAGACGTAGGAGGTGTTTCCCCATAGAAAACAATGGGGCTGCGTTAAGAGCTGAACGCTGCTTTTTTGCAAGTGTTAGGGTTTTTTTCAGCTCAAACTGCCCCATTGTTTTCTATGGGGATATCGTGCACGAGCACGTTTTTGAAGCTGGCCGCGTCCGTAAGCACAGCTGGTATCTAGAGTTGCAGTGGCGTTAAATTATGCTCTACGCTCCCTTTTTGGAGCCTAACGCACTGAAAACCCAGCCATTCTGTGAACTCTAAATACCAGCGGTATTTAAAAGGTGCGGGGGGAAAAAAACACGCGTAGCTAACGCACCCCTTTGGCCGCCAAACTCTAAATCTAGGCGTTAGATAATAGAGATGGGGAAATATATGACCTATAGATAAGATGTGTATGGGATGTGTATGGGATTCTATCCACACAGTTGAAGGTGTATTTCTAATAACCTTTATTATACTTTTTTGAATTTCATCTGTGTCAAGGTCCTAAAAAAAATCTCTTAACCCTTTAGAATTTATCAGTTGTATGTTAGCTTGTCCTGATTTTTTAATCAGAAATGTATACCATGTGGAAATAGAATGATTCCCAGCGTGGTATAAACTAATACCTAAATTGTTGATTCTTAGAGACCAATCCCTCCCATAGCTCTTGAACACTGTCTCAAAATAATGTATGATTTGCAAATAAGCACAGAATTCCTTGAGGGAAGTGAAAACTCTTGGGAAAGTGATGAGAAGGATTTAATAGAACCTAAATCCTTATCTTCTAACTGGGCTAAAAAGTCCAAGCCTTTTTGCATCCAAGTTTAAAAATGTGAGCATTGAGTCGGGGGTGGGGGGGTGGAATAAGGGTTACCTGTGATTGTCAGGTAATATAAAAAAAAATTAATCTGTAATTCATTGCTTATTCTTGCCCAAGATTCTATTATATTAGAGATTGTACATCTTTAGTGCGCTTTCTTAGATAGCTTCTCTTTTGTGTATGTAAAATTCCCTTAAGTGGGAACAGAACAATTAGCTTTTCTTCCAAATGGCAAAATGAGATATAATTTTCTTCTGTGAGCCAGTCAATTGTGATTTTAACCAGGGCAACCTAATTATAATATCTAAGATTAGGTATTCTCTAATCTGTACTTATTTAGATATTGCTAAACATGTTTCCCCTCCCCCCCCCCCCCCCCGAAAAACTTGGAACTTATTTATTTAGGGCTAGATGATAAGTGGTGCGCTGACTGTTTCGCACAAGCGATATCGTCTTTTTCAGCTTTTTGGGAACCTCTGAAATAGCGCTCATATTACAAATTGAAAGTATACTCAATCATGATAGCGCAGTCTCATTTTATGCTCATTGGGTTAGCGTAGACCTCGGGTAGAGGGTAGTGCGTTAAAAATAGTTGTACTAAACATAAAATAAATACTTTAAAAAATAACAGTTACACTCATATAAACTCTATCTGAAAACAATTAGTCACATAAATCTTAAAAAAAGTTATAGGAGTTCAAAGGTATATGAAAAGGTGTTTGACTGCATAGGGCTATAATATATACAGTATATATATATATATATATATATACAGGGAGTGCAGAATTATTAGGCAAGTTGTATTTTTGAGGATTAATTGTATTATTGAACCACAACCATGTTCTCAATGAACCCAAAAAACTCATTAATATCAAAGCTGAATAGTTTTGGAAGTAGTTTTTAGTTTGTTTTTAGTTATAGCTATTTTAGGGGGATATCTGTGTGTGCAGGTGACTATTACTGTGCATAATTATTAGGCAACTTAACAAAAAACAAATATATACCCATTTCAATTATTTATTTTTACCAGTGAAACCAATATAACATCTCAACATTCACAAATATACATTTCTGACATTCAAAAACAATACAAAAACAAATCAGTGACCAATATAGCCACCTTTCTTTGCAAGGACACTCAAAAGCCTGCCATCCATGGATTCTGTCAGCGTTTTGATCTGTTCACCATCAACATTGCGTGCAGCAGCAACCACAGCCTCCCAGACACTGTTCAGAGAGGTGTACTGTTTTCCCTCCTTGTAAATCTCACATTTGATGATGGACCACAGGTTCTCAATGGGGTTCAGATCAGGTGAACAAGGAGGCCATGTCATTAGATTTTCTTCTTTTATACCCTTTCTTGGAGCTCTCTGCCCTTTACCAATCCAGCCACGGGCCCATCCATCTGGCCCATCAAGACTCACTCTCATTTCATCAGTCCATAAAACCTTAGAAAAATCAGTCTTGAGATATTTCTTGGCCCAGTCTTGACGTTTCAGCTTGTGTGTCTTGTTCAGTGGTGGTCGTCTTTCAGCCTTTCTTACCTTGGCCATGTCTCTGAGTATTGCACACCATGTGCTTTTGGGCACTCCAGTGATGTTGCAGCTCTGAAATATGGCCAAACTGGTGGCAAGTGGCATCTTGGCAGCTGCACGCTTGACTTTTCTCAGTTCATGGGCAGTTATTTTGCGCCTTGGTTTTTCCACACGCTTCTTGCGACCCTGTTGACTATTTTGAATGAAACGCTTGATTGTTCGATGATCACGCTTCAGAAGCTTTGCAATTTTAAGAGTGCTGCATCCCTCTGCAAGATATCTCACTATTTTTGACTTTTCTGAGCCTGTCAAGTCCTTCTTTTGACCCATTTTGCCAAAGGAAAGGAAGTTGCCTAATAATTATGCACACCTGATATAGGGTGTTGATGTCATTAGACCACACCCCTTCTCATTACAGATATGCACATCACCTAATATGCTTAATTGGTAGTAGGCTTTCGAGCCTATACAGCTTGGAGTAAGACAACATGCATAAAGAGGATGATGTGGTCAAAATACTCATTTGCCTAATAATTCTGCACTCCCTGTATATATATATATATATATATATATATATATATATATATATATACATACATACATATCTATAAATGTCTAATTATGTTTATGTATACAGTATCTCACAAAAGTTAGTACACCCCTCACATTTTTGTAAATATTTTATTATATCTTTTCATGTGACAACACTAAAGAAATGACACTTTGCTACAATGTAATGAGTGTACAGTGAGTGTACAGTGTAAATTTGCTGTCCCCTCAAAATAACTCAACATACAGCTATTAATTGCTAAACCGTTTGCAACAAAAGCGAGTGGAAATGTCCAAATTGGGCCCAAAGTGTCAATATTTTGTGTGGCCACCATTATTTTCCAGCACTATTTTCCAGCATTATTTTCCAGCATATTTTGTGTGGCACCATTATTTTCCAGCACTAAATAATAAAATATTTACAAAAATGTGAGGGGTGTACTCACTTTTGTGAGATACTGTATATATATATATATATATATATATATATATATATATATATATATATATATATATATATATATATATATATATATATACAGGGAGTGCAGAATTATTAGGCAAATGAGTATTTTGACCACATCATCCTCTTTATGCATGTTGTCTTACTCCAAGCTGTATAGGCTCGAAAGCCTACTACCAATTAAGCATATTAGGTGATGTGCATCTCTGTAATGAGAAGGGGTGTGGTCTAATGACATCAACACCCTATATCAGGTGTGCATAATTATTAGGCAACTTCCTTTCCTTTGGCAAAATGGGTCAAAAGAAGGACTTGACAGGCTCAGAAAAGTAAAAAATAGTGATATATCTTGCAGAGGGATGCAGCACTCTTAAAATTGCAAAGCTTCTGAAGCGTGACCATCGAACAATCAAGCGTTTCATTTAAAATAGTCAACAGGGTCGCAAGAAGCGTGTGGAAAAACCAAGGCGCAAAATAACTGCCCATGAACTGAGAAAAGTCAAGCGTGCAGCTGCCAAGATGCCACTTGCCACCAGTTTGGCCATATTTCAGAGCTGCAACATCACTGGAGTGCCCAAAAGCACAAGGTGTGCAATACTCAGAGACATGGCCAAGGTAAGAAAGGCTGAAAGACGACCACCACTGAACAAGACACACAAGCTGAAACGTCAAGACTGGGCCAAGAAATATCTCAAGACTGATTTTTCTAAGGTTTTATGGACTGATGAAATGAGAGTGAGTCTTGATGGGCCAGATGGATGGGCCGTGGCTGGATTGGTAAAGGGCAGAGAGCTCCAGTCCGACTCAGACGCCAGCAAGGTGGAGGTGGAGTATTGGTTTGGGCTGGTATCATCAAAGATGAGCTTGTGGGGCCTTTTCGGGTTGAGGATGGAGTCAAGCTCAACTCCCAGTCCTACTGCCAGTTTCTGGAAGACACCTTCTTCAAGCAGTGGTACAGGAAGAAGTCTGCATCCTTCAAGAAAAACATGATTTTCATGCAGGACAATGCTCCATCACACGCGTCCAAGTACTCCACAGCGTGGCTGGCAAGAAAGGGTATAAAAGAAGAAAATCTAATGACATGGCCTCCTTGTTCACCTGATCTGAACCCCATTGAGAACCTGTGGTCCATCATCAAATGTGAGATTTACAAGGAGGGAAAACAGTACACCTCTCTGAACAGTGTCTGGGAGGCTGTGGTTGCTGCTGTACGCAATGTTGATGGTGAACAGATCAAAACACTGACAGAATCCATGGATGGCAGGCTTTTGAGTGTCCTTGCAAAGAAAGGTGGCTATATTGGTCACTGATTTGTTTTTGTATTGTTTTTGAATGTCAGAAATGTATATTTGTGAATGTTGAGATGTTATATTGGTTTCACTGGTAAAAATAAATAATTGAAATGGGTATATATTTGTTTTTTGTTAAGTTGCCTAATAATTATGCACAGTAATAGTCACCTGCACACACAGATATCCCCCTAAAATAGCTATAACTAAAAACAAACTAAAAACTACTTCCAAAACTATTCAGCTTTGATATTAATGAGTTTTTTGGGTTCATTGAGAACATGGTTGTTGTTCAATAATAAAATTAATCCTCAAAAATACAACTTGCCTAATAATTCTGCACTCCCTGTATATATATATATATATATATATATATATATATATATATATATATATATATATATATATATATATATATATATATATATATATATATATATATATATATGTATATATATATATGTATATATATATATATATATATATATATATGTTTACATATGTATTTATGTATTAATGTGTTTAACTGTATATATAATGTATATTTCACATTCTAATTTTCTTCACTTACAGGAATGTTATTTTTATTGTATATATATATATATATATATATATATATATATATATATATATATATATATATATATATATATATATATATAAATATATTTGTATAAACCTATATATCTATTCCTATAGATATATAGGTACAGATATCTATTTTACATTAACCTTATCACACACACACACACACACACACACACACACATATATATATATATATATATATATATATATATATATATATATATATATATATATATATAAATATATTAAATAATAAAATTAAAATAAAAATTATATGTGAATAACATAGGAATGTAAAATAAATGTGTAACACGTTTGGGTTTCACGCTTTAGGTATTACGCAGTGACAGGATCTCAAAGTGCGTTTTTTAAATATTATATATAAAATATTAAAAAATATTAAGAATAATTATTATACATACAAGGCTGAGGAATCACTCTTACAGAAGGGTCTTAAGTTTATATAAACAATATACGCCAATGAGATTTCTCTGAATGTGGACCTATTTAGGTTTCAGAGATCCTTGAGACTAAAGGAGCATTTTGGGATATCCAGTGAGGATCCTGTACGTTTACGCAGAAAAGGAAAATTTGATCCAAGAAGTAGTAACTCAAGTATTGTGACATACTCAAGGATGGTGAAAGGTGACATGATTGCAGATCTTCATGCTAACAAGGTGAATATCCGGAACAACCTGAATAGGGAGCAGCGATTGGCTCTTAAGAGTTTACAGAACAACAAGGAACTTGTGATACGTGAAGCGGATAAAGGGGGAGCCCTGGTTTTACAAGATTACTGCAAGTATAAACAGGAAATCTTGGGACAGCTATCCGATAGTGGCACCTACAGACGGCTATCAGGAAATCCTACAGTGTCCTTTAAAAACAGGATTGACAACTATCTGGAATGTTTACAACAACAGGGTATAATTGACAAAGTCCTGAGGGATTTTCTGCAGGTTGATCACCCAATAATTCCTGTGATCTATACGCTTCCCAAAGTACACAAGAATCCCGTGACACCTCCGGGGAGGCTGATTGTGTCAGCCAGGGGGTCCATTCTACAGCCCCTGGCTACATTCGTGGATACCATTCTCCAGCCGATTGTGAGGCACACCACCTCTTTTCTCCTGGATTCGATTGAACTCATCCATTTATTGAGGAACTGGCAAATATTTGGTGAGAATGACATTCTGGTCACATTAGATGTGACCAGTTTGTATACCATCATCCCCCACGAACAAGGGATGGCAGCAGTTTCCTATCATCTTCTTAGGTACCCCTATGTTGGTCCTCCGGTTGATGTTATGATGGAACTACTTGATTTCTGCTTGAGTTGAAATTATTTCAAATTTGAAAGGGATTTCTACTTACAAATATTAGGTACGGCGATGGGGTCCAATGTGGCCCCATCCTATGCGAATCTCTTTATGGCTCACTTTGAGATGATGGTAACTAGTGCTTTCCAGGACTACAGGTTCCAGATGTACAGAAGGTAAATAGATGACCTGTTTGTCATCTGGGGTGGCACAGCTGATGAACTGTTGGGCTGGTATGTTGACCTGAATAATGCCAATCCACATGTACAATTCAAGTTGACCTATAATGTGGACACTATAGATTTCCTGGATTTGAGGATTTTTAGGGAAGGTACCAAAATCTGTACCACTCTATATCACAAGGAAACTGATAGAAACTTACTATTGGACGTCACAAGCTGCCACCCCCAAGCCTGAAAAAATCGTTACCAAAGTCACAGTTTAAGAGAGTGGTTCGTAACAACACTGACCATGTCAGGAAGGAGAACCAACTGAGAGAAATGCACAAGAAATTTAAAGATTGGGGTTATGGATCAAAACAACTGGACCAATCTATGTCTGAAGCATTGGAACTGACTCAGGACAAGGCATTGGTTAAGGTGGATAGAGAAATGGGTGACCAAAAAATTATCTTTGCCACCACATTCTCACCTGAGAAACTGCAGTTCTCCAATATCCTGAAAGAACGTTGGGATATCCTGTCAAGTGATAACTCTCTCCCTTTTGCTCCCTGTGTAACACCGATGGTGGGTTTCAGACCTGGGAGATCATTGAAAGACATGCTGTTGAGACCGGATAATGCTGAGAGCTACATGACAAGTACCTGGTTAAGCACCACCAAAAAGGGTTGCTTCCGTTGTAGTGGATGTACTACCTGTGGTGGCTTAACCCAGAGTAACACATTTTTACATCCTTGGTCTAATAATTTTTTTTACATCCAACATAGGGTCACATGTACTACCACATACATTGTTTATCAGTTACACTGTCCATGTGGCAGGTTTTATGTGGGTAAGACCCAAGATGACCTTAGGACAAGTATGGCGAACCACCGGTCAGCAATTCGGATGGCAATTAAGTCCGGTGATTCGGACCAGCCGGTGGCTCGCCATTTCTGTACTAACAGACATTCGGTGTCTGATCTCCGATATATTATTATCGATCATATTCCGAAAAATACCAGGGGTGGTGACAGGGCCAAACGTCTACTACAACGGGAGTCCCAATGGATTTTTAATTTGGATACAATGTATCCAAAGGGACTCAACGTACACTTGGATTATCAGTGTTTTTTATGATGATTTGTAGTTGACTTTTGTTCCCTGTCTCTAACTATGTACTTATGTACATTCCTTTCATGGTGAGATTGTTTGGGTTGAGCTCTGTATTGGTAAGCTGCAATAGTACAATTTATGATAGTTTGAGTAACACTGAATGTAAACATTTTGACTATGTGTTTAACATTATGCATCAATATGTTAGCAGGATTTACAGTAATCTCCCTGTAATGTGTCTATTTGGCAAAATAAGTGGGACAGTGTAGAATATCCTATTAGTCAATTTGAGCATTTTTGATGATCTAGTTAAGCATGGTGTATGACTTTAAGGAATAGGCTGCCGGTGTATAGCGCAACTGAATAAGTTAACATACTGATAATAACAATAATAGCTGCGGTGTCTATTATTTACAGTGTTTTGATATATACATATGATCATCTGCTATATTGGAGGGTTATTGTCTGCATATATGTCCTGAGGATCTCTATGACTGTCAATGTGCATGTATTTTTTTTGCTTTGCATTTTAGTTGCGTCCCCGTTGGCTCTCCCTACTTCCGGGTGCGCATGCGCAGTTGCGCTACACGGACGCTGGGGGACTGATGGCGGCTTCTCACAGTGGGGGTAAGTTAGTTTATATTAAGGTGCCTGTATGTTAACATGTAAGTGGTCTGAGGACGGGGGAGACCCCGAAAACGTTCACCAAATAAAGGCTTATAAAAACGGAGAGTGCCTTCCCTGCTATCTTTGAGTATATATATATATATATATGTGTTCCACTGGATTGTCCCCACAAGAAGCGCAAAGATCTCCAGGATAAAGTAAAACTTCCTTTATTATAATTACAAAAGTAAAAACATGACAGCCTACACACAGCTGTAATAAAGCACTAAGTATAAAAACACAGTGTCAGTGATCTGGACCACACGCAGACATGTTTCGTGCGGTTGCGCACTTGATCACTGCTTTTATATATATATATATATATATATATATATATATATATATATATATATATATAAATATATTTAATAATAAAATTAAAATTATATGTGAAGAACATAGGAATGTAAAATAAATGTGTAACACGTTTGGGTTTCACGCTTTAGGTCTTACGCAGTGTCAGGATCTCAAAGTGCATTTTTGAAATATTATATATAAAATATAAAAAAATATTAATAATAATTATTAAAAATTTTTATACATACTGTAAAAAAATCTAAATAATCCATAGAATATATATATATTCTAAACAGACACAGTGCGTTTGATCTAAAGCTCAAAACGCATGTTGTATATTTTACATTCCCATGTTTGTTTAATTATTATTAAATATATATACATACATATATATGAACCGTGTATCCGGCGCGGGTAGATCAACAAAGCCATTCAATACAGAGCACAAAGTTAGCATTCCACGCTTTTGCTAGCTCCGCCCCACAGGAAGCCCCCTTCAAAAGTACCAGAGGAAATCACACAGCAGCCGGAAGCCACGCTCTGCAGAGTGACTCAGTTTGCAGAGTCAATACGCCATTGGAAGTTCAAACATAACAAACGCGAAGACACCAGCAAACAGCTGACTAACCCCCTATTGAAGTACGCTTGGTGAAGCTTTTACAGTGAGCACGGCTGTGTGTCGTGATCAGCTAGGAATTATTCAAAGCTGTGGGTCAAGGGGTATTATGTCAGCCTGGACATACACTTAGCCAAAAAAGGTTGTTTCCTTAAACTCCCTGGAGGATATATTAAACCCGAGAACAGAGACAACTGACATAGTCTGTATACATAATCTCAGGGGCAAGGTACTTATACTATATTAGAACTAATACTCTACTCGGTATGGCAATATACACGGGTTTGTGAATACCCATTGGTCTGATTGAATTTTCTTTTGCCTCTGGGGTTTTGCGGTATTTGAGTGTACTTGAAACAAGGGTGGATTTGGCCCTATATCGCTTTTGTGAATTCTTGGTATGAACTCTAAACAGAGACTTCTATACTGGACCCTGAATAAAGGACCTTAATCTGACTGAACTGGGCTATGTGCTGGTATATCTAAATTAGCTGCAAGGAGGAGGAAAAAGTGTGATAGTTGTTACCATCTAATAAGTATATTAACAACATAACTAACCAGTCCCCAACCTGAACACTTAAATTAAAGATTCTTATTGTGTAGGAACACTGGTGTAGGGTTCATTTTTCCTCTGGTCTCTTTTTTCTTCTTCTTCATATGTGTTGTTTTGTTTCTAAGCAGGTATAACCCTTGATGTATAGTTAGGCTGGTTGCTGAGATAACAATAACACAGATTAAAGGGAAATATTTTGGGGGGAAATATATATGGCATGACATTACCACTCATATAAGATTGAACCTGATAATCATTATGGTGATTGATTAATGCATTAGACACTCATCTTTGGGTGCAGTTTGTTGCTATACAGGATAAAGTACAACATTTTCTAACATAGTAAAGTCTGGCAACTATAATTAGTGGTTCTTTGGGTACCAAGAATATTAAGTGTCAATAAGTGGCATTATTGTGCACTTCACGCAAATGATCTTAATCTAATTCTTTGCACTAATTTGTTTCCACATAAGTATGTGTACACTGATACACTAATTGTTTATTTTTTTTCACACTACCCATCACATTAAGGAAAGAAAGGAAAGAGGAAAGAGAGAGGAGGAAAGAAAAGGAAAAAAAGAGAAAAAGAAAGGAGTAAAAATAAATCTCTTTCTGTGTGTTTGTTGTTGTTTATTTTGTTTTTTACACTTTCACGCACTAGGGTTATTTTTGTTTATGTAATCATTTAATTGGTTACTCTTATCTTAATTTATACATTTTTATCACGATAAGAGTGTTGTAAGTCCTGTCCTCACTTGTCTCCGATTTGTCTCACATTCTAAACCTAACTCACCCATCATGCCACCTAAACACAAAGACAGGAAACTTAAGCCCAATGATAGGCCGGCAGAAGCCCATAATGAGCCAAATATAGGCATCCTGGATAATACTGTATTACTACAACAAATCTCTGAGTTACTAATCCCACAATTTGACTCCCTAAAACAGACTATGGCTAACCTTACTAGTGAAGTGAAACAATTTTCGGTATGTATGACTGAATTAGAAACTCGAATCTCAGATATGGAGGATAGATCTTTCGCACAGGAACAGTCCATTATCTCTCAAGAAAGCAAATTAAACACCCTACAATAGAAGAATTAGAGGACAGGTCCCGACGTAATAACCTTAGGGTTATCGGACTCCCAGAGACAGGGAACTTTCAAGATCTATTAAACTTTGCATCGGTTAAACTTCCCCAATTAGTAGGTAGTAATCTAGACAATGTAAGGATTCCAATAGAAAGAGCCCATAGAGTGGGTCGTGTGCGAAGGAATCCAGATGGCACAGTTAAGCCAAGAGCGGAAGTAATCAAATTCCTGAATTTTCAGAATAAATTCTATATACTTAGGCTATACCATAAAAATAACAACATTATGATAGGGCCTAATAAAGTGCTGCTGTTCCAGGACTTCTCGGCAGAGAAACAGGCTAAACAAAGGGAAATGGCGCCATATTGCTCCAAGTTAATCAAAGCCAACCTAAAGGCGAGATTGATTTATCCTGCTAAAATAATTTTGGATCAAGATGGCGACATTTTAACCTTTAAGAAGGCTGAAAAAGCCCAGGCTTTCTGTCACAGGAATGGTGTGGAGTAAATATTTAGAACTTAGCTTGGCCAGATACAATTGCAAACATAAGAAGATCTTTGTTTTTCTCCTTTTTTTTATTGTGTACTTGTTGGTTTTATGTTGGTTGAACCATTATGCAGGTGTTAAGATAGCCACGTTTATCTTTGCAAGTGAAAGGATTCTTTTATTGTCTCTTAGGCGACACCTATAAGGTAGGGTTTTTTTCTTCTTTTTTTGTTCCCCCTGTATTAATGGTGAATTAATCATTTTAAATTAGTATCCTGGAATATTGGAGGGATCTCATCTACAATTAAAAGAAAGCTTATGTTAAAACATTTAGGGGCACAAAAACCAGACATAGCGTTTGTTCAAGGGACGCATCTTAGGCCCCAGGAAGCTAATAAACTCAAATCTAAATGGATGGAAGAGGTGGTGTTTACCCATTATGATAAATCAAAAAGAGGTTTAGCTATACTGTTTAACAAGCAGCTGGGTTACCATATAGTATCATCAGACAATGATCCAGAAGGGAGATACCAGATAATAGAAATATAAATAAATAGGAATTACTTTGTGTTTTGTAATGTATATGGGCCAAATACGGTGGAGAAGGAGTTTTGGGATGGCCTTAGTTTGAAATTGTTTCAATTTATTGGGAAAAATATAGTGATTGTGGGTGATTTTTATATGGCTTTTTCATACATCCTAGATAGATCTCAGACGAGATATACTTCTAGGAAAAAGAGAGAATTGAAAGTATTAAAGGGACAGTCTAGTATAAATTAAACTTTCATAATTCAGATAGGACTTTTAATTTTAGTCAACTTTCCAATTTACTTTTATCATTAAATTTGCTTTTTTCTCCTGGTATTCTTAGTTTAAAATAAACATAGATAGGCTCATATGCTAATTTCTAAGCCTTTGAGGGCTGCCTCTTATCACTAGTAGTGATGTCGCGAATAGTTCGCCGGCGAATAGTTCCCGGCGAACATATGCAATGTTCGATCCGCCCCCTATTCGTCATCATTGAGTAAACTTTGACCCTGTACCTCACAGTCAGAAGACACATTACAGCCAATCAGCAGCAGACCCTCCCTCCCAGACCCTCCCACCTCCTGGACAGCATCCATTTTAGATTCATTTGGAAGCTGCATTCTTAGTGAGAGGAGGGACAGTGTAGCTGCTTCTGATTTAATAGGGAAATCGATAGCTAGGCTAGTGTATTCAGTGTCCACTACAGTCCTGAAGGACTCATCTGATCTCTGCTGTAAGGACAGCACCCCAAAAAGCCCTTTTTAGGGCTAGAACATCAGTCTGCTTTTTTTTTTTTCCCTGTGTAATCTAATTGCAGTTGCCTACCTGCCAGCGTGTGTGTCAGGCTCACAGCGTATACTGTGCCCACTTGCCCAGTGCCACCACTCATATCTGGTGTAACAGTAGTGTACATTTAAAAAAAACAACACTTTTTTGACTGTGAAATAATAGCAGACAGCTGCCAGTACTCAAGATGGCCGCCAATAAGGCAGATGGGGAGGGTTAGAGAGCTGTTTTCGGGGGGATCAGGGAGGTTGGGGGCTAAGGGGGGATGCTACACCACAGCATATGTAAATATGCTATAAAAATTAAAAAAAAAATTAAAAACCTTTTATTTTAGTACTGGCAGACTTTCTGCCAGTACTTAAGATGGCGGGGACAATTGTGGGGTGGGGTGGGGGAGGGAAGGGAGCTGTTTGGGAGGGATCAGGGGGTCTGATGTGTCAGGTGGGAGGCTGATCTCTACACTAAAGCTAAAATTAACCCTGCAAGCTCCCTACAAACTACCTAATTAACCCCTTCACTGCTAGCCACAATACACGTGTGATGCGCAGCAGCATTTAGCGGCCTTCTAATTACCAGAAAGCAACGCCAAAGTCATATATGTCTGCTATTTCTGAACAAAGGGGATCCCAGAGAAGCATTTACAACCATTTGTGCCATAATTGCACAAGCTGTTTGTAAATAATTTCAGTGAGAAACCTAAAATTGCGAAAAAAAGTTTTTTTTAAATTTGATCGCATTTGGCGGTGAAATGGTGGCATTAAATATACCAAAATGGGCCTAGATCAATACTTTGGGTTGTCTACTACACTACACTTAAGCTAAAATTAACTCTACAAGCTGCCTACATGCTCCCCAATTAACCCCTTCACTGCTGGGCATAAAACACGTGTGGTGTGCAGTGGCATTTAGCAGCCTTCTAATTACCAAAAAGCAACGTCAAAGCCATATAAGTCTGCTATAATGGCATGTCTGGCACACATGCTGTTGGGGCAAGGGTCCATCTGACCACTGATACCTGGTCTGTAAAGCATGGTCAGGGCAGGTATATCACCTACACTGCGCACTGTGAAGCGGGCGTAACCCTTACACTACCTGATTGATACAACATCATACCTGATGTTTTAAAACACGTTATTCCAAACAATTTAGGAATGGTAGGTGATTTATGCCATTCATGGATTAAAACCAGACTCTGCATCAACTATGTAATTTTCCATGGGAGTTTTGCCATGGATCCCCCTCCGGCATGCCACAGTCCAGGTGTTAGTCCCCTTGAAACAACTTTTCCATCACTATTGTGGCCAGAAAGAGTCCCTGTGGGTTTTAAAATTCGCCTGCCTATTGAAGTCTATGGCGGTTCGCCCGGTTCGCCCGTTCGTGAACTTTTGCGGAAGTTCGCGTTCGGCGTTCGCGATCCCAAATTTTTAGGTTCGCGACATCACTAATCACATGCTTTTTAAATCTCTTTTCAACACAAAGAGACAGAAAGTACACGTGAGCCATATAGATAACACTGTGTTCAGGCACAGGGGATTATTTAAGATTTAGCACAAAACAATGCTAAATGCAAGTCAATAGATAATAAACAGTCACAGTCATGGGATCAGGGGGCTGGAAGAAGGTTCCTAGATATAAGGTAATCACAGAGGTAAAAAGTATATTAATATAACTGTGTTGGTTGTGCAAAACTGGGGAATGGGTAATAAAGGAATAATCTATCTTTTAAAACAATAACAATTCTATGGTAGACTGTGCCTTTGAGGATGTTTTTTTCAGAAACTGGCGCTTAAAGACATTTGGCGAACACAAAATCCCGATAGCAGAGAGTATACTTGTGTGTCTAAGGTACATATGTCTTTCTCCAGAAAAGATTTTGTTTTAATTGCAAAGCACATGATGGGGATGGAAATTAAGTCTGAAATTAGGGAAATAGTCTTATCAGACCACGCCATCATCTCACTGGAGATAGGTCATAGAGATTAATCGGCTAGATTACGAGTTTTTGTCGGTAAGACTGTGCGTTGCTAACAAGTCTTTTTTTCTTACCGCTCACTTAAGACAACGCTGGTATTACAGGTATTCTGCAAGCCGGCGTTAGCCTCAGAAAAGTGTGCGTTGAGCAAAATTTAGCTCCACATCTCACCTCATTACCAGCGCTGCTTACGGTAGCGGTAAGCTGGCAAAACGTGCTCGTGCACGATTTCCCCATAGGAAACAATGGGGCTGAGCTGGCTGAAAAAAAACCTAACACCTGCAAAAAAGCAGCGTTCAGCTCCTAACGCAGCCCCATTGATTCCTATGGGGAAATACGTTTTACGTCTGCACCTAACACCCTAACATGAACCTCGAGTCTAAACACCCCTAATCATACACTTATTAACCCCTAATCTGCTGTCCCCGACATCGCCGACACCTACATTATATTATTAACCCCTAATCTGCCGCTCTGGACACCGCCGCCACCTACATTATACTTATGAACCCCTAATCTACTGCCCCCAACATCGCCGACACCTACATTATATTTATTAACCCCTAATCTGCCCTCCCCCAACATTGCAGCAACTATATTAAATTTATTAACCCCTAATCTGCCGCCGCCAATGTCGCCGCCACTATAATAAATTTATTAACCCCTAAACCTAAGTCTAACCCTAACCCTACCCCCCTAACTTAAATATAATTTAAATTAAACAAAATAAATTTAACATAATTAAATAAAATAATCCTACTTAAAACTAAATACTTACCGATAAAATAAACCCTAAGCTAGCTACAATATAACTAATAGTTACATTGTAGCTAGCTTAGAATTTATATTTATTTTACAGGCAACTTTGTATTTATTTTAAATAGGTACAATAGTTATTAAATAGTTATTAACTATTTAATAACTACCTAGCTAAAATAAGTACAAAATTACCTGTAAAACAAACCCTAACCTAAGTTACAATTACACCTAACACTACACTATAATTAAACTAATTACCTAAACTACCTACAATTAATTACAATTAAATTAAATAAACTAAATTACGAAAAAAACCCCCACTAAATTACAGAATAAAAAAAGAATTACAAGAATTTTAAACTAATTACAACTAATCTAATCCCCCTAATAAAATAAAAAAGCCCCCCAAAATAATAAAATTCCCTACCCTATACTAAATTACAAATAGCCCTTAAAAGGGCCTTTTGCGGGGCATTGCCCCAAAGTAATCAGCTCTTTTACCTGTAAAAATACAATACCTCCCCAACATTAAAACCCACCACCCACACACCCAACCCTACTCTAAAACCCACCAAATCCCCCCTTAAAAAAACCTAACACTACCCCCTTGAAGATCACCCTCTCTTGAGCCGTCTTCACCCAGCCGGGCACAAGTGGTCATCCAGAGGGTCCGAAGTCTTCATCCTATCCGGCCAGAAGAGGACATACAGACCGGCAGAAGGCTTCATCCATGCAGCATCTTCTATCTTCATCCTTCCGGAGCGGGTCCATCTTCAAGACATCCGACACAGAGCATCCTCTTCATCCGACGACTGAATGACTGGTCCTTTAAATTACGTCATCCAAGATGGCATCCCTTGAATTCCGATTGGCTGATAGAATCCTATCAGCCAATCGGAATTAAGGTAGAAAAAATCCTATTGGCTGATGCAATCAGCCAATAGGATTGACCTCGCATTCTATTGGCTGATTGGAACAGCCAATAGAATGCAAGCTCAATCCTATTGGCCTTTGACAAAGCCCGGAGGGGCGAAACTATTTAGGAGAGTAGCGTGAGCATTTGGGCGCTCCATTTTTAAATGCCAGACATAGCTTTGTGATACAATTTTCACTCCAGATTGTTAAATTGTTGAAATGCCTGGGTTGTGCCAGACTTAGCTGTAGTCTTTCGAGTTTCAATAACATCTCCGGACAATACAGAAACATGTTTAATGGCTCAATTTTGGCTCAGTTTGATCTGAGCTAAAGTAAGGAGAAAGCTTGTGAAGCTGTTTGAGCTATTGAGCTGTGTAAGCGGTGTTCACGTAAGGATTCCTGTTACTAACAGCAAGTGAACCAGGTATAGAGGGAGGTACGAACGCTATCACATCATTTCGCGCCACGGCTTGTGTGCACCGGGACTTACCGTCCTTCGGCTGTAAAGTGGCTCAAAGGTTTCCCCTCCAGGATCACCGAATTGCTACTTCAAACAAGAGGTCCTGTATTTCCCCTTGAGGATTTGTTTTCTTCGGATTACAATAACGTGGACAGATCGTTACTTACCAGCTCATGGGTTATATGGATGTATAAGAGACAGCAAGTTAACAGCACTAACGTTGGCCAACGATAAGTATATCTGTGCTGTATTGCTTTACCTGAACATTCAAATTTTGTTCCTTGTTTGTAGTCTTTTCAATGAGCTTTCTCCTTATTTTTCGTTTCTACTGTTTGCAAACCTAACTGTTTCTATGCTATACAGGTTTAGTTATGTTATACCTGTTATACATTACAATGTCAGATTAGGAATTGTGTAAACTGTGCACAGTAGATAGTTTATATACATGTGTAAACTATTATTTACTAAGTAAACATATTGGATCAAGAGTGCTGGTGTGAGATATCTTTATTTTCTCTTTTTCTCTATATTATATTTGTATAATTATATCTCAGCACCAATATTATTGTATATCTAAGGTCCTAGAGTATTATAAGACCTGAGCAAAGTATATTTTTGAATACTTTAATGCCACATAGTACTTGAATAGCTCAAACATACAGCGAAGTTTAGGTGTTGTCTAATTCAGCTCTAATAGCAGAGCAACATTGATATCTTTTTATAATAACGCCTGAAAATCTAGTATATATTATTGAGTATTTGATCAGATTCATAGTGAACTAATATAATCACGATAGTATACTCAAAAATAGGAAGGTAACGTGAATGATACTAGAAACAACCTTACATAAAGATATAGTCACAAATTATAAAAAACACTTATAACTACTGAGGGTATTGCATCTTTGTTGGAATACTGCACACGTGTTTTACAGATCTAGCATTTATAAATGCATTAACAGCTTCATGTGTTATTAAGTATCGGACCAGATTTTCAGTGATCTGACACAATCATGATATAGCACACAACAATAAGAAGACAACACTATAGACACTTGTAGCAACCCTTTATTATGTTATAGTTATATATGGAACAAGTTATTTATAAATGTTTAGGGTATCACCAAAACTGCACAAAGGTTTTACAGATTTGGTATTTACAAATGAACCGGTAGCTGATATAACTAACTGAATATACAGGCAAATCAGTAGAACATTATGCAGTACTTTCTTTTCTCAAAGAACCCAAGAGTTTGAATAGTACAAGCACATAATACACTGGAAAATACTATATACTGTACATCTGAGCACCATTTGAGCACACTGAAAGAGGGTTTTTCACACTGAGACAAGTATGAATATCCTATAAAATGTAAGGTTTAATAAATTAGGCTATTTTGATTGTTCACAATTACTCAGGTGACACCTATACTTGCATATATATCCATCAGGTGTTATACCAGCCCATTTGATCAATTAGTCACTCAAAATCCTTGCAGGTCATACAAGTGACTATATGGGGCATATTTATCAAGCTCCGAAAGGAGCTTGATGCCCCGTGTTTCTGGCGAGCCTGCAGGCTCGCCAGAAACAGCAGTTATGAAGCAGCGCTCACAAAGACCGCTGCTCCATAACCTGTCCGCCTGCTCTTAGCAGGCGGACAGACATCGCCGGAAATCAACCCGATCGAGTACGATCGGGTTGATTGACACCCCCCTGCTGGTGGCCCATTGGGTCCGCCAGACCTTGATAAATATGCCCCTATGTATCTTGACCCAGACACACAGTATTTACAAATTATAATCAGAGCAAATATATTTACATATTAGAACTTAAAATAACTACAGAATAATATAGTGAAGAGGTAGGTATTGCACACATAGAGAACAAATACATATTCACAACATACTAACTAAGTTCTAGTTAATTAGGGGTATTATATATAGCAGTGTTTTTCAACCAGTGTGCCGTGGCACACTAGTGTGCCGTGAGAGATCCTCAGGTGTGCCACGGCAGACTGACAACAGTGTGACATATTTTTTAAACTTTGCTTGTTTTTTACTCCCAGTGCAGGGGTAGTTTGTAGGAGGCATGGCATAACAGCACAATACATACAGTATGTGTGTGTTTCTGTGTATGTGTATGTATATGCTGTATTAGGCTACAATGTGTGATTTTTTTAAAATTTTGGGTTGGTGGTGTGCCACAGGATTTTTTAATGTAAAAAAGTGTGCCACAGCAAAAAAAAGGTTAAAAATCACTGATATATAGAGTCACTGAGAGGCGCTGACATAAAGTCAAAAATAATTCCCCTTTGACATATATCAAAATATCATACTAGCATATGTCTGTGTTGATTTTAAATAGTGTGTTACCCTTATTTTAAGGTTATTTGTAAATAAAAGTTATATTTTATCATACCTTGTACTACCACAACTGCCCAGTCTCCAGCGCCATTCTACTTTGTGTACTAAAATAACATAATTACCTTGTATTGGATTCTGAAAGTCCTTGTATAGCACTAACCATACTTGTACAGTAAGTATGAGGCTACCTATGATATCCTCTGTATTACTAAAATTAATTGTCATTGTAGGACCACCACCTGTTGGTCTTTGATGCGCTTTTATTTTTGACAATTTATTTTTAACTTTAAAGGGATAGTCTAGTCAAAATTAATCTTTTATGATTCAGATAGAGCATGCCATTTTAAGCAACAACTATTTTAAAATTTTCTTTGTTCTCTTGGTATCTTTATTTGAAAAAGCAAGAATGTAATCTTAGGAGCCTGTCTATTTTTGGTTCAGCACCTGGGTAGTGCTTGCTGATTTCTGTCTAAATGTAGCCACCAATTAGCAAGCGCTACCCAGGTGCTGAACCAAAAAAGGGCCGGCTAAAAAGCTGACATTCTTGCTTTTTTAAATAAAGATACCAAGAGCAAAAAGAAAAATTGATAATAGGAGTACATTAGAAAGTTGCTTAAAATTACATGTTCTATCTGAATCATGCAAGTTTAATTTTGACTAGACTATCCCTTTAGTTTTTTTATTCAGCATACCTTTTTTACATTTACCAGCTGATCTTGGAATTACGCCAACTGAAGAAACACAATTAGCTATATCTTTCCGTAATACATTTTTTTCATGACTAGATGTTCTTGCAGACTTTTTCCAAAAAGTTTATCATAATAGTACTTAATTTACATTTTACTCTCGTCTTCTGTAAATACTGGATGTCTCTTATGATCAGTTTCTGATATTTCATTGGTGCATCATCATTGTTCTTTAAATATGATTTAAAACAAAAATAAACCCCAAAAAAGGATGTTTTTATAACTTACCATAGCAATTCTTTAAAAATTATTCTATGCAGAAGCTTTAGTAACAGAATGAATGATTTCCACAAATGAATAAATATGGTATGTGAAAATAAGCGGAGGTTTAAATAATGTAAATGTATACAGTGTAATGTGCGTGACGTACGTTTTAAGTTACGTACCTCATTACAAACATGTGTTATTTAAAGGGACAGTCTAGTCAAAATTAAACTTTCATGATTCAGATAGGGAAAGCAATTTTAACAACTTTCCAATTCACTTTTATTATCAAATTTTGCTTTGTTCTCTTGGTTTTCTTAGTTGAAAACTAAACCTAGGTAGGCTCATATGCTAATTTCTAAGCCCTTAAAGGCCGCCTCTTATCTCAATGCATATGACAAGTTTTTTACAGCTAAAGGGTGTTACTTATGAGAGGGCACTGATTGGCTAAAATGCAAGTCTGTCAAAAGAACTGAGATAAGAGTGCAGTCTGCAGAGGCTTAGATACAAGGTAATCACAGAGGTAAAAAGTATATTAATATTAATTAACCGTGTTGGTTATGCAAAACTGGGGAATAAAGCGATTATCTGGGCCCCATTACATATGTGGATCCTCTTTGTACAATCGCCGCCGTACACTTGATAGTGAATTCAAGGGACGCGATTAAAAATGGCGTCCCTTGAATTCCTATTGGCTGATTCGATTCTTCAAATTCAAATCAACCAATAGAATTTCAGTAGCTCTCATCTTATTGACTGATTTGAACAGCCAATAGGATTTGAGTAGCTCTCATACTATTGGCTGATTTGAATTTGAAGAATCAAATCAGCCAATAGGAATTCAAGGGATGCCATTTTTATTCACGTCCCTTGAATTCACAATCCAGTGTACGGCGGTGATCGCCGGTCTTCAGTTCCAGGGTCGCTTATCTTCAGCTCCACGGTCATCGGTCTTCAGCTCCGCCCTCCGCGCCGGATTGTTCCTAAAAGAAGAAAGAGGAGGCCGCCGCTTAGAAGAAGACTTCACTGCATGGGACAGGACCTTCTCCGTCGGACTTCAGGAATGGTGAGTACCAACCTGGGGGTTAGACTTATTTTTTTTTTAAACTTTTTTTTTTTTTTTATTTATTTAGATTACGGTGGGCATTTTGTAAAAGAGCTAAATGCCCAACAAATGCCCTTTTTAGGTTTTTTAGTGTTAGTTTTTTTATTTTGGGGGTTTGGTGGGTGGGGGTTTTACTGTTAGGGGGGACTTTGTGTATTTTTAATGTAAAAGAGCTGATTATCTTGGGGCAATGCCCTGCAAAAAGCCCTTTTAAGGGCTACTGGTAGTTCATTCTTAGAGTAGGGGGTGTTTTTACTTTGGGGGGGCTATTTTATTTTCATAGGGATTATGTATAATTTTTTTAAATTTGATCATTTTGTTTTTTATTTTCTGTAATCTTAGATTTGTAATTGTAGTTTAAAGGGACAGTCTACATCAGAATTTGTATTTTGACTAGACTGTCCCTTAAATTTATGCTTAGTTTATTTTTTTTTATTTTTTTTTGTTTAAATGGTTTTTATTGAGGTTTATGGCAAAAAAAACATACAAATATATTAAAAGACGAAACTCATATAACAACGGGAGACATCATTATACAGTAAAAGCTCAGTAGTTATCAGGTACAGGTCACTAGTAGCATATTGTACAATAGTTTCCAATAACAGAGTAATGTTAGACAATATGAAATCATAAATAGAGTTCCAACATAAAACAAACCTCATATAATTTTTACTTTTGTAGTACTAGACATAATGATTCATTAACAGTCAATAAACAACACTTTATTATATAAACATGAATTAACGAGTTGGTTATTGAATATTGATATCAAGCGAGAGAAATAGCAACTAGCCAAAAGTATACCACATAGTTTAGGGAAAGAAGGGGAGGGAAAGGGGGGGAAGAGAGAGAGAAGAGAAAAAAAAAAAAAAAAAAAAAAAAAAAAAAAAAGGGGGGGGGGGAGGGAGGTAAAGAGTGAGGAGGGCAGGTAGGAGAGTGACTCCCTATCTCTGGTTCTAAGTTTCCCAAAGGCACTAAATCTCTACAGGAGAACCCACCGGTGGTCAGTTTCCACACCCAATGTCTGGTGTCATCTAAAGTCCTATTACTTAAAACATAAGGCAGAGTTAGCACGTGGTAATCTCTCCTTCTAGGCATTGTCGCCAAGCTTCCCAGCATAGACAATGAATCGGGATTTTGTTGTTGGCTGCAAAGACAGCGCATTCCATAGTTTCAATATGCACCATTGTAGACTTAATCTGGTTCCACCTAGGGCCCTTAGGTTGGAGCCATGCCTTGGCGATATTTAGTTTAACAGACATGAAAATATAGATGCACAGGTATTTTAAGTGTCGAGGTATCTTGTCAGAGAATAAATGGAATAGTGCCACAGCTGGCCGATTGGATTCCACCAAACCTAGTTTGGTGCAGTAATAGAATGCCCTGGTCCAAATTCTCTGAATCTTAGGACACTCCCACCACATATGGGCAGGGGATCCCACTTTGCCGCATCCCCTCCAGCACATAGAGGAGTTTGTTTTGGAGATCTGAAATAGGCGTAAGGGAGTGTAATGCCATTGTGTCCGGATCTTAAAATAAAGTTCAAAATAGGTAGTACTATGAACCGCGTTTTTTGTTAACAGGGTTGCAAATCTCCACTCTTCTTCAGAAGCGTTGAAGTGCAGAGCACCCTCCCAATGCACGATATAGAAAGATTTGTTATATATAGGTGCTTGTATGAGGGCGGAGTATGCCAGAGAGAATACCTTTGGGGCAAGATATTTTGCGTCCCAAAGTTTCTCCCACAAAGTTCAGGATCTTAGAGGTCCCGAGGTAAAACCCCACACACGCAGAAAGTTTCGTAGTCGAAAGAACTCGAAACTCATCAGGGGTGAAGGGGAAAATCTGCTTTGAAAAAGCGTGACTGAGAGTAGACCCGTATCCGAGATCAAGTCCTCTACACTCCGAATCTGTAGTGCCTTCCACTCCTGGGGATGTGAATCTGCTAAGGCCCCCAAAAGGCCGGCGATAGAGTGGGTCGGGGAGGGATGTGGAGCTATAGCATTTCTATGGTGAATTTTATCCCAAAACTTTAAGTTAGTAGCTATGATGTAGTTTAGACCTAGTTCTGGTTTCCTGGAATGTTTTGGGATCCAGATAAGATCCCGTAGGTTAAGTCCCTTTGGTAGAGACGCCTGCTCAAGCTCTGCCCATCTACTTTCAGAGGACTCCAGCCCCCAGGCCGTGATATGAGCCAACCTAGAAGCTTCATGATAAACCATTATATTGGGAGCTGCTGCTCCGCCAGCTAGTATTGGATATGTCATGGTTTTCATCGCTACTCTAGGGCGCTTACATTTCCAAATAAAATTATTACACATTCGTTGGAACTGTGAAATTATGCTCTTGGGAATAGGGAGAGGTAAACATCGGAAAAGGTAAATTTTTTTATTTTTAAAGTAGTGTTAGACTTTTTTTATTTTAATAGTTAGTAACTTTAGTTTTTTGTAATTTGGGTTCATTTAGTAGGTATTAGGTTAGGGGGTGTTAGGTTAGGGGGCTTAGTAATAGTTTTATTAGGTAGTTTGCGATGTTGGGGTTGGCGGATTTAGGGGTTAATACTTTAATAGGTTTATTGCGGTGTGGGTTTGATGGCGGATTTAGGGGTTAATAATTTAATTAGGCTTATTGCGTTGTGGGGGGGGGGGTTTATAAAGAAAAATGGATTTGATGGCACTACTACAGATAAATGGAGTCTTGTCACCATACACAATTCGGGCAAATTGGCCTCAAAATATAATATTTAATTGTGGTGAGGTGCTTAGTATCTACAGTTACATTTAACTTGAATTCAATAGAGAATTGAACAAAAGGATACTATGGTAGCACTCCTAAGACTCTGAACAATATTTATAGAGAACTTGTTAGGTCATATACCGTAAGTTAAAAAATATTAATCTTTATTAGAACGTATTTTAAAAAAATGGGTTCGATTAAAACTAAAATGTTAGCAGAAATTACTGTCAGTTTGGTATCTGACTAGTAGAGGGTTGGTTCTGGTAGTATAATTAAAATAGGCTCAAAAATTGGGTATGCTCAATTATTCTTCGTGTATTATCAGAATAACTGAAATTTATCAGTCTACCAGATAATAATCATATATCACAAAGAGTTTTATGCAATTTCTGGTAGTTTAACACTAAAGTCTCAGTGCTTTCAGGTTCTCTTGTAATATTGGAGCTGAAATAATATCAGTTCTACTTTATTACGTTTTTAATATCAATATTAGCATAAATAATTCTCTTTGTAACAGTTGTTGAACAACATGTGTCACCAAATATGTTATGTGCAAGTTCTGGCACTTTTACACCACGGTCTCAATGCTTACTGGATTCCATTAAAGTATTGGAGCTGAGATTGTATCACTTCCCCTGTTTTACAATTATAGTATCAGTACTAGCATAAATTGTTCATTTAGTAACAATTGTTGAATAACATATTAAAATATAAGGTTATCTGATAGATGTATTTACAGATAATATCTGAACACTGGTATAGTGTCAAATTATAATATAGTTTGTGAATTCACACTTGGTTAGCATATATTGTGTTCTCAGCGTGATTGGTGCATACTTAGTACATTGGATTAGTTCGCCTCTGATTCTGAATCTTTCTAAATATGGTGCTTATTATATTATAGTTGAGTTGTACAATTAAACCACCAATATCTCAGGTTTAAATCCTTGTAATATCGCCCAAAAAAAGATTCAGGTGTAACAGTTAATCATATGAGACCACTATTATATTATATCACAACAAGGAGTGCCGGTCCGTTTATATGAAACATCAGCCTTAACTGATATTAACAACTGTTGCCAGCCAAATGAATAGTGTTCAATATTAAAGTGTTATCAGCTTTCCTGCTAAATGCTAGTAGCTGTATTGAACGTATTGTATATCTATATTGACTATTTTAACATGGAGACCGGTTACAGCTCACACGCTGCTTCTACAAATATGTGCTATGAATAGTGCTCCAAAGAGAAGCCAGCACAAGTCCCAATATTGAGTAAAAAAAATACTTATTACCACGTAACCATCATCACCCAATTAATTACTGCTAGCAAGTTTTTTTTAAAAAGAACTATAGAGCTCCGATCAGCTCACTCCCCTCTCCCTCTACCTGTGGGGGGGTTGTCAGTTTAGGGGTTAATACTTTTATTAGTTCCGATGTGGGTTTGATGGCGGATATAGGGGTTTTACGTGTCGGGCTTATTTTTGGGTGGCGTGTTAGATGTTTTTTTTGTTTTTTTAAACTTCTTTTTATTGAATAGAGCTTGGGCATACATCATGTAAACAAATACATACAGATATGTTGAAGTTATATAAGGACACATTTAAAGCATTCATAATAGATACTGCAAGGAAAGCATGTAAGTCTCAGTAGGTAAGAATAAAATACATGAATTGCAGGTATATGTCATCATGAGTTGGTTTGTTTCATATCTGCGTATAGGTAAGAAGTGAGCTTCCACGACATGCGAGATAATGAGTTATAATAAAGGTATATATGAAAACTCATTCCAGACAAATAGAACAGGTATCAATTGTACGTTCACCAAGGTTTTCTCAGTATCTGTTACCCTAGCTCTCATTTTTAACTTTTTTTTTTTAAAACTAAACTAACCAAACCTAAAAAAAACAAAAAAAAAAAATAAAGAAAACTTGAACTTAAGACGATTGAGTCCCATAACACTACACTCATCATAAAGATACCATGTATTGCGTTATATAGTTGAGAAAGATACGGTGGTGTTTGTTAAGGAACAACATCAGGAGGATAGTTTACACAAAGTTTAGAATACATCCAATTTAACCCAAACTTCATTCTAGCGCCCTCTATATTTTTGTTTCTCTAATCATGTTATTAGTGGGCAATATGGTTTCCTGAGCAGGGTACAATTATTAGACTCACTATCCTACATCACATAAGTACGGGCAAGTCTGGGTAAAACCCCAGTGTTGGATATTAGCATAGCCTGTGTAGCTGTTGTAGGTGCTCAGATGTTATTGGGTAACAGTCATGACATTAACAAAAGTGCTGAAGGCTCTGGCTCTACATAATAAAGGCAACATAAGAATTAGGTAAGAATTATATACACAGGGGTGTAGGCTGTTTAGATTGTCCACTATCCGAAATGATTGTTAATATGTTAATTTAACGTAAGCACAGTGATGGGACTATATTCCAAGCAGAGCTCTGTAGATTTAGGTACTGTAGTCACACTTACCTCTAAACAGATGCATAATTTGCAAGGTCGCATGTGGTGTACACAGCCAGGCATCAGAAATGTAGATAAGAGGTAATGGTACAAAAGCTGTGTTAGAGGCGACTGGAACTTGACGCAGATTATGTGTCACAGAGCACTAACTGTAGCTGGGTGTTTCAAAGAAAAACAAATCATATTGGAATCCAAACACAACCGTAAAGACACATATAAAGAGAGTACAACAACAATATGAACTGTCCAACACAGCTAAACACAAGTTTGTAATTTATGTGAAAGTTAACGTGTTGTGGGGCTTGACTTCCTAGTTTGTCCAATTTGAAAAAGTAGATTAAACTTTTGTAGCGTGTTGGCCAAAGTACCGTAAAAGTCAACTCACATATGGCCCTCCTATTCTAGCCGACGCCAACCCTGCCCATGACCCAACCTCGATGACCCAAACCTGGTAGCCATCCAGCATTGTGTGCAAAACAGCATTTGAAAAGCCACTCTCTTGAAAGATAGAACCGCTGACATTGAGTAGTGCGGGCAGATGTATCGCTCTCATATGTTGCGTATGCCTGGATTCGTTTGATATCAGGCTGTGTTCCATCAGGTCCCTTAGTGCTGCCGGAGAAGGTGTACTGTGGAAGCTGTTTGTATCGAGAAGATGCCTTGGCGACTGGACAGGTAGTCACCTGTAGCGACTCTATATCATAGATTTCCCTGGAACCTTGCGTCCCTGTTGGTAAGGCAAGGATCATGTCTGTAACTGACACGACAAGTGCGTAGTTGGTAGGGAGCTCTGCCGGACCAGCTATGTACTCAGCAGCATGGCGGGCTTGACAAACATCTCCCACCTCCTGAATCAAAACAGCCGGGTCCAGAGAAAAGACTGCTGAGTCAGTAGTGTTGGTAGTTGCTTGCAGCTGGGCGGGAGGTATCTTATGCGGGTCCAGTGTGGGAAGGCCTGTCACCGGGTTAGCTTTTTGAAAACATGGTTGCTTAGTAGCCTGGATAGCTTCTTTCAGCGTCTCATAGCTAGAGAACAAGCGCTCAAATGTCGTTACGAAAGTTTCAAATATCTGCTCAGCCAGGCGTTTCTCAAACTCCATTGCTCTGAGTCAGTATATGCAAAATCCCACGTGGATTACTGTTAAGTGAAATGACCTCCGGGGAAGAAGAGAGTGGGTTCCTTTTATCCGCTGATAGTTCCCGGACAGCTTCTTTGTCAAGGGAAATGCAGATGGCATGGAAGAAAGATGGTAAGGAGATTACGAGAGGTTATCTACGGAGCAACAAAATCTTGCATCCATCTTCCAGAGCCACCCACCGGAAGTCCGCCTGCGTGTTAGACGTTTACGGGAGATTTGATATTTTTTTTTACTTTTCTTAGGCGTCGGCAGTTTCTAAAGTGCCGTAAGTCACTGGCGACTCCAGAAATTTGTATTCACGCTCATTTCTGAACATTGCTAGTTTATCATACTTACGGCACTTTATGAACTGCTGGCGCCGTATATGTAATAGCCTGATGTGCAAGGTGAAATTACGGGCGGCGCAGGTGCAACTTTTGTGCTGAAGCCTGCGCCGTATATGTAATCTCGCCCTCTATCTTTTTAAACAATAAAAATTCTGGAGTAGACTGGAGTAGAAATCTGAGTGGCATATCATTCTTTTTTTTTTTTACGATTTTGGTGTCATTTCTTCAAATTTGGATTTTGTTAAAAGATATTTTATTTTTTATTTAAAAAAAAAAAAAAGAATAGTTGATTTTTTTAGAATAAAGATTTAAAAATGGATACATTTTTTATTTAATTTGTACACAAAAAAAATGTTTTTTTAAAAAGGAAAATTAACAGAAATCATCTATCTGTTAACAATTTAACTAAGATGGATAATAATGATGCAACCAACAATAATAATGATCAAAATTCAAATGTTACTCATATAATTTACAGACCCAGAAATTATAGAGGGCACTAAAGAACTAAAGGATAATATTGTATTTTAAAGATTTTGAATGCTTAAGAATGTTATAATGAATATTTATGAATGCATTCGTCAAGATATTGATCCCAAAACACAACAAAGTCGTGCCGTTCCAGGATTAGTAAAGCTACTAAATTTCCTGCATTTCTTCCCAACAGGATCTTTTCAACACTCTTCAAGCACCATTGGAGGAGTTTCACGAAGTGCATTTTAAAAATGCTACAAATATGGTGCATTAAAAAACATATAAACACTTGTATTACATTTCCAGAAACAGATGATGAATTAAATGCAATTAAAATGCATTTTTATTCAAACTATGGGCTACCAAATATCATTGGTTGTATAGACTGCACACATGTAGCCATTTGTGCACCGTCTGAAGAACCTGAAAATATATGTGAATAGAAAAGCATGGCACTCTGGAAATGTACAAATACTACGTGACCCCAAGAAAAAAATCATATCATTAAGCTCGGCATTTCCAAGTAGTGCACATGACTCATACATATTAAGGCAATCAACATTATTTAGAGACTACTTGGTAAGCCTGCCCAGAGGGCAGTCTATGCATTGTTAAACAAAAAAAATTGAACTACAGAAAAAAATAAACAAATCAATCAATCAAATCAATCAAAAATAAACAAAAAATAAACCTAATCCCTATAAAAATTAAAAAGCTCCCCCCAAAATAAAAACACCCCCTAATCTAATACTGAACTACCAATAGCCCTTAAAAGGGCTTTTTGTAGGGCATTGCCCTAAGTTAAACAGCTCTTTGGCAATTACAAAAAATTCTAGGTCCCCCCTAACAGTAAAACCCACAAACCCACCAAACCAAAATAAATAAACCTAACACTAAAAAACCTAAACTATCCATTGCCCTAAAAAAGGCATTTGTATGGGCATTGCCCTTAAAAGGGCATTCAGCACTTTTGCTGCCCATCCCTAATCTAAAACAAAAAAATAAAATAAATAAAAAAAACCTGTCTAAAACCCCCCAAAAATAAAACCTAATTGCTATGAAAATAAAAATACATCCCATCTAATGCTAAACTACCAATAGCCCTTAAAATGGCTTTTTGTAGGGCATTGCCCTAAGTTAAACAGCTCTTTTGCAGTTACCAAAATGTCTAAGTCCCCCTAACAGTAAAACCCACCAACCACCAAACCCCCCAAAATAAATAAACCTAACACTAAAAAACCTAAAGTATCAATTGCCCTGAAAATGGCATTTGTATGGGCATTGCCCTTAAAAGGGCATTTAGCTCTTTTGCTGCCCATACCTAATCTAAAAAAAAAGAAAACATTTAAAAAAATAAAAACCTAAGTCAAACCCTCAAAAATTAAAAAAATAAACCTAAATTTAAATTAATCTAAAATTACAGAAAATAAAAAAAATCTAATATTATAGAAAATAAAAAAAAACAAAATGATCAAATTTTAAAAAATTATACCCAATCCCTATGAAAATAAAAAAGCCCCTCCAAAATAAAAACACCCCCTACTCTAAGAATAAACTGCCAGTAGCCCTTAAAATGACTTTTTAAGGGCATTGCTCCAAGATAAACAGCTCTTTTACATTAAAAATACACAGTCCCCCCTAACAGTAAAATCCCCCACCCACGAAACACCCCACAATAAAAAACCTAACACTAAAAAACCTAAACTACCCATTGCGATTTTACAAAATGCCCACCCTAATCTAAATAAATAAAACACCCCCAAAAATTAAAAAAAATACCTAAGTCTAACCCCCAGGTTGGTACTCACCATTCCTGAAGTCCGGAGGAGAAGGTCCTATCCCATGTGGTGAAGTCTTCTTCCAAGCAGCAACCTCTTTTTTCTTCTCTCAGGAACAATCTGGCACGGAGCGAAACTGAAGACCGATGACCGCAGAGCTGAAGACCAGCAACCCTGGAACTGAAGACTGGCGACCCTGGAACTGAAGACCGGCAACCGCGGAACCATGGAGCGTGGAGGATCCTCTTCGTACGATCGCCGCCATACACTGGATAGTGAATTCAAGGTACGCGATTAAAGATGGCGTCCCTTGAATTCCTATTGGCTGATTTGATTCTTAAAATTTAAATCACCCAATAGGATGAGAGCTACTCAAATCCTATTGGCTGTTCAAATCAGCCAATAGGATGAGAGCTACTAAAATTCTGTTGGCTAATCAAATCAGCCAATAGAATATCAGTAGCTCTCATCCTATTGGCTGATTTGAACAGCCAATAGGATTTGAGTAGCTCTCATCCTATTGGCTGATTTGAATTTGAAGAATCAAATCAGCCAATAGGAATTCAAGGGACGTTATATTTAATCGCGTACCTTGAATTCACTATCCAGTGTATGGCGGCGATCGTAAGAAGAGGATCCTCCATGCCGGTCTTCAGTTCCAGGGTTGTCGGTCTTCAACTCCACGGTCATCAGTCTTCAGCTCCGCTCCGCGCCGGATTGCTCCCGGAAGAAGAAAGAAGAGGTTGCCACTTGGAAAAAGACTTCACCGCATGGGACAGGACCTTCTCCGCCGGACTTCAGGAACGGTGAGTACCAACCTGGGGGTTAGACTTAGGTTTTTTGTTTTTTTTATTTAGATTAGGGTGGGCATTTTGTAAAAGAGCTAAATTCCCTTTTAAGGGCAATGCCCAACAAATGCCCTTTTCAGGGCAATAAGTAGTTTAGGTTTTTTAATGTTATGTTTTTAATTTTGGGAAGTTTGGTTGGTGGGGGGTTTTACTGTTAGGGGGGACTTTGTTTATTTTTAATGTAAAAGAGCAGTTTATCTTGGGGCAATGCCCTGCAAAAAGGCCTTTTAACCTGTTAGGTGTTATTTTCAGGTGGGGAGTGTGTCAGTTAGAACTTGACCTGGATCCTATACTGCCACCTGGAAATGAATGGGTTACTTGTTGATGGGATATCCCAGAGAACAGGAATCAGACCACACAGCAATCAGTCTAACATCTGTTCTGTTTATTAGAAGATGAACAACACTTTTTATAGGCAATAGTTACAGCATATAGGGTTAAACAGTGACATGTTCATAACTACATCATCTTACATAGTATTTCTGCAAGAACAAAGAAGCTCATTTAAAATATAATTGGTAGAAAGGAGTGTTAGGGAGTCATTTCTACAGAAATACCTAACTTCAGATAAAAGTAAATCTGAGCCTCATAGCCCAGCACAAATCAAGGCCGTTTGAGATCTTGTAGAGATAACAGTGCATCCAAGCACATCGTCAGGGTCATTCCCAGGGTCATTCTAGCTATGCAAGTCTCCCTAACATCAGCATATTTCTCACTACATAATAAACTGTTATAATAAACCATTCTTAGACAAAATGGATGCCCAAGACAAAATGGCAACTAGGACAAGATGGCGTCGGTAATGCTAACATATCCTAACATACCACCCTTTAATTCTAACAGAATAACATAAAGTAGAAAAGCACAGAAAATTAGTAACTCCGTTAACAACAATATAAGCCTAATACTTTGGTATAACATGAATCTAATACTGTAGAGAATTGTATTTACATATACTGCTAATATGATTTTACAGGCCAATAGGGCACAATTTGTCACTGCACATAGGTATGGCCACTCCAATACTCTCCGTCTACCTCCCAGCATCCTCAAACTACTGGTCTATCTGCACAAAGACCAAACCAGCCCTCTATCTACCCCCAAACAACGCTGCATCTTTATTTCTCAACCTGCATTGCTAGCACCCCCCAATATTTCCGACAGTTTCTTGCTTTGTACATTCTCCACAGTGAAGCATGACATGGGAACAGCACAAGTATCTCTCGGTGGCCTCTGATCACTTTAAGAACAGTCTTTGTCCTCTTAGAGCTCCACCTTCCTCAGACACGCTGCTTCAATATCATAGTCCATGGTAGATGCTGGAAGTCCGATGGTTTGTTCATGGGGTAGACAAGGAAAGCCAGTGGATCCTCATAGCAAGCAGACACTCGAGTCAGAAGGAGTCTAAGAAGGAAACAAAACAGCACAAGATGAGCACACACCTGATACAATCACAATTATGTCCAAATAAAACTTAATCATCTTTTTTGTAAGCATCACCATTCCTTTAATAGCTTAACTTGTCCTGTGTAATTTGAAAACAGGAAAACATTGTGGATATATAATACAAATTAAATACATTGAAACTACAGAGAATAACTCACAGCTTCTCTATACAATTTAAATGATATGTCATGAATACTAAGCAAGTAAAAACTGTTAGACTTCATCAAGAGGCTGTATGGCTATGCTAAGTAACTTATGCTAAGGTCGGCCCTGCAACAAAAATAAAAAATAAAACAGTCAATAAAAATATTTAATAATATTTTTCTTTAAAATGAATTTCTTCACACTTTCTCTTTGAACTACTAAAAATAAAATAACCTAGTGTTGCTTTATTCTGCAAAGCTACTTTATGCAATATTCTATATATAATTCTCTATAATTTTCCAAATATGATCTTAATAGAATCAGCTGTCTCATCTGATATAGACACTACTAGTTTACCAATTATTTTATGCAACCTAAATTCTCTCGCACTCCTGTATGAGGAAAGAATACAATCATAACATTATTAAAACTACAAAATCTTTTAAAGGTAAACACATATTTATGGTAAGATAATTCCTTTCATTGACAAACATTTACAAAACTCAAATTGCAGATACCATACCAGTTAATAAAAGGGAAACATACATTTGCTTTCATAACACAGCTCCAATAAGAGCCATTGTAGGTAGAAAATATACCATCAATATAACTATAATTATACTACTCCCAAAAACATGGGTGAGCCTTCTGTGTTCTACAATGGTGAAGGGTCTAGAATATTCTGATATATTGCAGCATTTTCTTTAAACTATACAGGTGCAAACATATTCTCTATACTCAGTGGGCCATTCAATAGGTTACAATACTGCAAGGTTTAGAGTTACACTTATCTAGAGGGTTACTTTGTTTAAGTACATAAACTACAATGTGTACTAATAGAAATAAGGCATACTTTTCTGTAGACAAAGCTATATTACTTCTTATAACTAATATGATCAACAAAAATAACACAATTACAAGAGAATACAAAACAAGCAATATAAGTAAACAAGTTAAAACAATACTCCCCTAATTTAACTGTGGATGACTCTGTAACAGTGTAACAGGTCCTCAATTCCAACAAGCAAGGCACAGTCCAGAGAAGGATAGTCTTTATGTTCTGAAGACACACATCATAGGAAACAGTCATAGATTACCCAGAGTCCATGTCTGGGGCTGGTACCAGCATGCAAAGCAAAGAATGGATCCAAAGATAGTTCAGCAACTTTTACTGCAGTATGGTGGTTAAAACAAACTTGACAAAAGGTCATTAAAACAAACTTGACAAAAGGTCTTTTATCTTCTTTTTTTCCCCCTTTTCTTCACCTAGGCACCAGGCATTTCTTTATTTAAAAAGGTTTACTTTCATTCAATCTTCAATCTTTTGGAGGGTGCACTATGGAATTTTATCTGTACAGATTTTACCTAAATATGAAAAACTAAAAATAATTTAGTTAGTGTTTTTACTCTCTGGATACAGCTTCATGATCTCATCCTGCAAATACAAATATTGTGTTAAGAACAAAATAGAAAAATAAAAACATTTTATGTTCATTTTCTTACTTAAAACAACCACCCAAATCACATAAAGATACTCTGCAATACTCATCAATACTCCCCCTTTGTTTGCGTGAAACACCCTATGTGTCACGCAAACACAATATAACAGCAAACTAAAATACAATCCATGCACTCAATAGTATACTATTCTTAACATCAGGCAAAATCAAATACACCTCAATATTCAATATTCCATTCATACAGCGCCCTTCCACACGCATTCACTAAAAATAAAAACATAACATTCTGTGAGAAAACACTTAAAGGGACAGTCTACACCAAAATTTTTCTTATTTAAAAAGATGGATAATCCCTTTATTACCATTCCCCGTTTTTGCAGAACCAACACAGTTATATTAATATACTTTTTACCTCTGTGATTCCCTTGTATCTAAGCCTTTGCAGACAGCCTCCTTATGTAAGTGCCTTTGACAGACATGCAGTGTAGTCAATCAGTGAAGACTCCTAAATAACTTCACGGGAGTGAGCACAATGTTATCTATATGACAAATGTGAACTAGCACAGTCTAACTGTGAAAAACTTTCAAAATGCTCTGAGCTAGCAGGCGGTTTTCAACGGTTTAGAAATCAGTTTGAGCCTAGCTAGGTTTAGCTTTTCAAAAATACCACCAAGGGAACAAAGCAAATTTGATGATAAAAGTAAATTGGAAAGTTGTTTAAAATTTAATGCCCTATCTGAATCATGAAAGTTTAGTTTTGACTTTACTGTCCCTTTAAAACCAAATGTCCATTCCACAAAACAAAACATTAACAGCCGGCACAAACTTTTAACAACCAGAATCAACCTGAAATTCAACACATATACTTACAGTACATTCACTGAAACACAGCATTGAAAAATACTATATTCTTGCAAAATACTACAAATAATTAAAATCATATAACAACCTTTTATGCCCTAGATTTGCAAATTCTACCATGCATAATACTATCGCCTAGATTTAGAGTTTGGCGTTAGCCGTCAAAACCAGCGTTAGAGGCTCCTAACGCTGGTTTTTACCGCCCGCTGGTATTTGGAGTCAGTCAGGAAAGGGTCTAACGCTCACTTTGCAGCTGCGACTTTTCCATACCACAGATCCCCCTACGCCATTTGCGTATCCTATCTTTTCAATGGGATCTTTCTAACGCCGGTATTTAGAGTCGTGGCTGAAGTGAGCGTTAGAAGTCCAGCCGCAGAAAAAAGCCAGGAGTTAAGAGATTTCTGGGCTAACGCTGGTTCATAAAGCTCTTAACTACTGTGCTCTAAAGTACACTAACACCCATAAACTACCTATGTACCCCTAAACCGAGGCCCCCCCACATCGCCGCCACTCTATTAAATTTTTTTAACCCCTAATCTGCCGACCGCACACTGCCGCCACCTACATTATCCCTATGTACCCCTAATCTGCTGCCCCTAACACCGCCGACCCCTATATTATATTTATTAACCCCTAATCTGCCCCCCTCAACGTCGCCGACACCTACCTACACTTATTAACCCCTAATCTGCCGACCGGACCTCACCGCCACTCTAATAAATGTATTAACCCCTAAAGCTAAGTCTAACCCTAACCCTAACACCCCCCTAAGTTAAATATAATTTAAATCTAAAGAAATAAATGAACTCTTATTAAATAAATTATTCCTATTTAAAGCTAAATACTTACCTGTAAAATAAATCCTAATATAGCTACAATATAAATTATAGGTAACTTTGTATTTATTTTAACCAGGTACAATAGCTATTAAATAGTTAATAACTATTTAATAGTTACCTAGTTAAAATAATTACAAAATTACCTGTAAAATAAATCCTAACCTTAGTTACAATTAAACCTAACACTACACTATCAATAAATTAATTAAATACAATACCTACAAATAAATACAATTAAATAAACTAACTAAAGTACAAAAAATAAAAAAGAACTGTTACAAAAAATAAAAAAGTATTTACAAACATTAGAAAAATATTACAACAATTTTAAACTAATTACACCTACTCTAAGACCCCTAATAAAATAACAAAGCCCCCCAAAATAAAAAAATGCCCTACCCTATTCTAAAATTAAAATAGAAAAGCTCTTTTACCTTACCAGCCCTTAAAAGGGCCTTTTGCGGGGCATGCCCCAAAGAATTCAGCTCTTTTGCCTGGAAAAAAACCATACAATACCCCCCCCAACATTACAACCCACCACCCACATACCCCTAATCTAACCCAAACCCCTCTTAAATAAACCTAACACTAAGCCCCTGAAGATCTTCCTACCTTATCTTCACCACACCGGGTATCACCGATTGGTCCAGGCTCCGATGTCTTGATCCAAGCCCAAGCGGGGGGCTGAAGACGTCCATCCTCCGGCTGAAGTCTTGATCCAAGCGGCGGCTGAAGAAGTCCATCTTCGGGCAGAAGTCTTTATCCTATCCGGGCAGAAGAGGACATCCGGACCGGCAAACATCTTCAGCCAAGCGGCATCTTCTATGTTCTTCCATCCGATGACGAGCGGCTCCATCTTCAAGACCTCCGGCGTGGATCCATCCTCTTCTTTCGATTGGATTGTATTGTGGCGATGTGTGTCCGCCTGCTCAGAGCAGGCGGACAGGTTATGGAGCAGCGGTCTTTGTGACTGCTGTTTCTGGTGAGCCCGCAGGCTCGCCAGAAACACAAGGCATCAAGCTCCATTCGGAGCTTGATACATATGCCCCTAATAATGCAATCACTTCAGAAGATCAATAAACTCCAGTTGCATATTTATAAATAAAATCCCTAACCATAACTTTACAAAGGAATACACAAACACCTAAGTACTATATTCTGGGAAAGGTCAGATAATAATGGTACAGCCACTGTTCTATATAGCCCCTGCTTGCATGCACAGTGCAAACCCACTCTTAAATAAATCATGTTTGGCAGAAATAATTTGTGAAAAGCTCTAGAATCCAGTCTATACTTTTACATAACCAAGATTTTAATAAATACACAATTATTTGATTTAATTTTTGTATATAATTTGATATTCAACATTTTGCAGCTCTCTGCCGAAATATAACAATTGTATACAACAAAATGAGCTTTCTACAAAGAATAATAAGAATGTACACTAATAGATTAAAAGGACAGTTTGTCCAAAAATTTCCCCTTTAAATTGTTCCCAATGATCCACTGTACTCACTTATGATAATATTGTATACGGACATCCATTGAATAGCCTAAGCAAACACAGCCAGTATAAAAAAACCCCCACACACTTACAGTGGGGTGCAGGATAATTAAAGGGACATTTTACCCAAATTAAAAAAATATTTTTTAATTGACACTGCTGACATAGTTAAATATACTAGTGCTTGGCATACAATAAACCTCATTTTCTTTCTCTGTAAATATTTCTTTGAAATCTCAGATTTTATATCAGTTTGCCTGTACCCCTTTAAATATTTTCTCTTTTTTTTCTTTTCTTTTCTTTTTTTTTCCTCGCTAGTCTCACAGATCGCAACACAAAGATTGCAGGCAGCTGTCATCAGTTCAGTTTGCCTTACAGAGAGGATTGATTTACACTGCGTAAATGTCTGCAAACTAAACGTCAGATTTTATATAATATATACAAGGAAAGGTTTCTGCACAAGGTGGAGATGTAACCAAACTATTGTAAAACAAACCTATAAAATCATCCAGGTCTGATGCAAATAGCACTGCCCTTTTATCATGGTGTTCTAGGGACATTGAGCTGTATTACAAAGAAGGAGGACAAAAAAATGTAAAAAAATATATTTTTTACAAACTACTACATTTATGTTTTATCTCCTTTACTTGTTAATACAGTGTTATTGCTGCTCACGAACTCCTTTCCCATGAGCGAACTGGTCCTTTAAGTAATAAAATTACAATTTTCCATTGCTCTGTTTAAGCCCTGAGCTCCGGTTTTACAGACAAATATAAGATAAGGAACACAATGAGATATGCTTATTATTAGTGATGTCCCGAACTGTTCGCCCGCGAACGGTTCACAGCGAACATAGCTTGTTCGCGTTTGCTGGCGAACACATGTCGATGTTCGATTCGCCCCTATGTGTCATCATTGAGGAAACTTTGACCCTGTATGTCACAGCCGTCTGACACATTAGAGCCAATCAACATCAGACACTCCCTGGCACTTATATCTAAATAAAAAATGCACTAGTAATGAAATGGCTATTCAGTGAAGGTGAAATAACACAAGATGGATTACATGCACTATGTGCTACTTAGGAACCGGGTTATATAAACCTGACTGGACGACTGTATAAGTTAATTTTGAACAATAAATTGCGATAGGCACAGTCTCTAAAACACAATATACATGATTCCAAAAAATAGATGAATAGTCTTTGGATATGGGTTGGCGAATTGCACAATAAAATCCTTAAGGTGCTGGTATAACTAAAAGTTTGAAGTCTTCACCCCCACTCCTGAGGGTCTTTCAAATCACACAGTCAGTAGCAGGCACTTACCCGGTGCTCCGATGTTATGGGCGGGTGTCTTTACTCCGCTCACCTTTACCGCACCTGTACCAATCGATAATGCCTTTAGTTGAATCTTCAAACAAAGTTTTGCTTCAAAGTGTGCACACTTCAGGTCCTCTTTGAAATATTGCTCCTACCGTCTTCGCTCAGTACTTAGGTCAATCAACTTAGTTCTGGCGTTGCGGTCCTGGGAGCTTGTCGTGTCTGTGTCTTTTCAAAAGTAAGCCGGATACTGGTATGGTCTACGCGTTTCAGCTCACCAGGGAGCCTTTGTCAAGATACCTTCCTCCAGCTGTGATCCCTTTTTTAAAGGGTTCCTCCATTAACCCTATACGTGCCTTTTAATAAATCAGTTGATTCCTTCATTTAATTTTTATTGCTTATTTCGCCTCATGTCATGTTCATTATATGTAACCCATTTTCGATGCAGGTTTATTTTACCGGTATTAATTAAAAAAAGCCTTAATCACTCAAATAATCCATACATTGATATGTTACCGTTTAAAAGCAACTCTATCCTATTTCCAATTTAATTGTTCCAATTATTCACCCCAACATTCCATCACCCCATAGTCACCACAGAAAGCCTCAACTTCATATGTATATTTAACTCTATATTGTAATCTGTAGTCGCTCGAAAAGAAAAATTGTTTATATGATTAGACTTAATCAAACTGTAAAATTAAAAAAGTTTAATCCCTGCTTAGAATCGAACTCGCACCCCTTGCGTAAGAAGTCTAACCACCTAACCATTATGCTATACTGGATGTTCTCTTAAATGACACCAATAATATTATTTGACCTTTTGTTGGCCTGTATTTATTCTAATGTGTGATCTCATAGTGTATATTACTTGTATTCCTTATTTTCTGATTTATTTGAATTTAGGAATCTTTGTTAGAATAAACTAGTTCAAAATTAAATATGTAAAGAAAAAGTAGAGAAAAAACCAAGGTTTAAAGAAAAAGATTTTTAATATTAGCTTGGATTCGATCTCGCAACCCTTGCAGTTGGAGTCTAACAACTATACCATTAGGCTATCATGGATGTTCCAATCTGACATGTTCTACCCTAATGTTCTACCTTAACTTGGAATGTCTATATTCGTAAGGCAATATCTAAAATAAAATTATGCTTCTTTCTTAATGATTGGTTGAAATCAAACCCCAGACCTCCAGTGTATAAAGCCTCAATCCTAGCCATTTGGCTACTGGCTAATTAGTCAGTTCTCCTTCTATTTTGATCTTTAAAAGGTACAATCTTTTAATCGATTGGCATTTTAGTTATGTATATATTAGTATATAGAAAAATTTTGACATTAGTGTATATGGAAGTAAGCTGAGATCACCAGAGCAGAAACTATTCACCAAACATTATTTTTAGTAGCTAAGTTAATTAGACCCCAAGGTATTTATCTCATCTATTGGGCTAGTTGATAATCTCTTCAGTGTTCACTTTATTTGACTCTATAGGCAAAATGAAAGATGTCTATATTTAAAGCCATCCCAGATTAAATACTGTCAATATTGGACAAGGGGACTATCTACCAAATATTCACCCCTGTAATTGATTGGTACTAAATACAAAAAATCATGAAATACAATTTGCTTGTTCTAGTTCATTATATTAGAAACACCCGGCCTTTCTATTTAAATAAGGGCATTCAGGTCCATTTCACTATTTAACCCTTTAGGGTGGAGTGTGCCAAAATTGTAGATGAATTCTGCTTCATGTATAAGTAATTTCTTACCCGTATTCCCTCTTCTGCCATCCTGTATTATTTTCTTAATGCCCCAGAATTTTAATGTTTCTGTATTACCTTTATGTACCTCTTTAAAATGTTTGTACAGAACGGTATCTTCTCTTTCATGTTCTATAGCAAGCAAATGTTCACGTATACGGTCTTTCAATTTTCGTCCTGTCTGACCAAAATACCTTAAGTTGCAATCACATTGCAACAGATAAATGATATTTATGTCGGTACACCTTATAATGTCTGTTATTTTGATAATTCTCCCATCTTTCTCAGATTTAATCTGTTTAAGTTTCGTACTGTGTTTGCAAGACTTACATTGGTGACAAGGGAAGAACCCCTCTATCTTGTTACCCTCAAGAGTTCTATACCCTTTATTACACATTTCAATCCCCCCTTTAAATTCGCTCGGGGCTAGTATCGTTTTTAGATTCCTCGCTTTTTTATAAATAAATTTGGGGTTTCTTCCTAAATTTGGGCCTATTAAAGGGTCTTTTAATAAAAGATGCCAGTGTTTCTTAACTACTTTTTGGAATTGTTTATGATGTGCAGAATAGGTTGTAATTAATGGTATGTCCAATGTCTCTTTTAACTCCCCCTCTTGGGGTTTTTTCTTTTTTTGAAGTAATTCCTCTCTATCCATCTTTTTCACTTCACTTACTGTCTCTAGAATCTTATTGGTCTCATAACCCTTCTGTTCAAATCTCTTTACTAATACTTCTGATTGTTTATCAAAATCCTCTAGGTCTGTACAATTCCTCCTTACACGCATTAATTGACCCTTTGGTATGTTCTTTTTCCATTGACTATGATGGCAACTCTCTGAGTCAATGTAATTGTTAGAATCGACCTTTTTGAAAAAGGTCTTTGTTTTAATTTCGTTATTACTTATCTCAATTTCTATATCCAGATAGTTAATTCTCTCTTTACTGGATTCATGTGTGAATTGTAGGCCAAAGCGGTTGGAATTAAGGTCATCAATAAAAATATCTAATAGTTCTATGTCCCCTTTCCAAACAAAGAACAGGTCGTCAATGTAACGTCTATAGAGCACAAGGTTCGCACCCCATGGGGATCTTTCTATCAACTCTCTTTCGAAGACCCCCATGAACAAATTGGCATAACTGGGTGCGAACCTTGTGCCCATAGCCGTCCCTTTTATTTGCAAAAAATAATTATTCTCGAATTTGAAATAATTATTATTCAAGATAAATTTAATACATTGCAATAAAAAATCCCTTTGTGTGCCGGTCATTTCACTGTCATGTCTCAAGAAATGATCTATAGCTTGTATTCCTAAATTATGCTCTATGTTAGTATAAAGTGAGCTGACATCACAGGTGACCAGCACAAAATTCGGTTCCCATTGGATTTCTCTTAATACTCTTAAAAAATGTGCAGAGTCTGATAAATATGAGGGGAGTTCTTTCACATAGTTTTGCAAGAAATAGTCGATGTATTGTGACATATTTGACGTTATCGAATCTATGCCCGATATAATGGGGCGTCATGGTGGTTCTTTCAGATCTTTGTGGATCTTAGGTAAGAAATAAAATATAGGGGTTCTAAAATTCTTAATTAATAGGAAATTATATTCTGATTCTGTCACTAGATTCGTTGCTCTTGCATCATCAAGCAATTTTTTTAGTCTCCCCTGAAACTCATCTCCTGGATCACTAAGTAATTTTTGATATGTAGTCTTGTCATTCAGTAATCTATAAGCCTCAGTTTTATAGTAGGTACTGCTCATGATAACCACTCCACCCCCTTTATCAGCCTGTTTAATGACTACATCAGTCCTTGATTGTAAATCTCTTAATATTGTTTTTTCTTTCATACTTAAATTCCACTTCAGATTTTTAGTTTGTTTGATGTCAATCCCCTCCAAATCCTGCTTTACCAATTTCTCAAAGGATTCTATATAGTTCCCTTTTTCTTGCGTTGGGAAAAACTGGGACTTAGGTCTAAAATTAGTGTGGATATATTCTTTTTCTTTCTCAATGGGCTTAGTATCTTTAATAGGATTTTTAAAAAAATACTTTTTTAAGGTTAATTTTCTTACAAATTGGTTAATATTTACATAATGTTCAAATTTATTCAATTTGGAGGTGGGAGCGAAAGAAAGCCCTCGCTCCAGAACTAAGTTGATTGACCTAAGTACTGAGCGAAGACGGTAGGAGCAATATTTCAAAGAGGACCTGAAGTGTGCACACTTTGAAGCAAAACTTTGTTTGAAGATTCAACTAAAGGCATTATCGATTGGTACAGGTGCGGTAAAGGTGAGCGGAGTAAAGACACCCGCCCATAACATCGGAGCACCGGGTAAGTGCCTGCTACTGACTGTGTGATTTGAAAGACCCTCAGGAGTGGGGGTGAAGACTTCAAACTTTTAGTTATACCAGCACCTTAAGGATTTTATTGTGCAATTCGCCAACCCATATCCAAAGACTATTCATCTATTTTTTGGAATCATGTATATTGTGTTTTAGAGACTGTGCCTATCGCAATTTATTGTTCAAAATTAACTTATACAGTCGTCCAGTCAGGTTTATATAACCCGGTTCCTAAGTAGCACATAGTGCATGTAATCCATCTTGTGTTATTTCACCTTCACTGAATAGCCATTTCATTACTAGTGCATTTTTTATTTAGATATAAGTGCCATTGTGGTTTTATGATTCTATTGCAACTTATTGTTTTATAATACTATTAAGTATATTAACTGTTTTATGATAGATTGTTCTAATAAATTGAATTTATTTATTTCCAACAGTTGATTGCCTCATTACCAACAGTGTTAATAACGCATCAGAGTCACAACTTTATATGTATATGATCTTATATATTTTATAAATTCCTTATATTTTTTTTAAAAAATTTTTAAATTAATTTTTGGTGATTCCCACTTTCCAATTTTTTCATACCAGATACCCTTTGGCGCCATCTCCAAACCCTTGTTTCAATTCCCTTTGATTTGATTGCACAAATTGTGAGAAGTGCAATTAGGAGATAGGCAATTCTGGCCAGCTTAGGAACAGCTCACACACCCTTTTGACTTGTTTGATTTAACTTCTCACTAGTGTAAGCTGTAGTAAGCACTTTTTCACATTGACTGAGAGTAAATTCTAGTTATTTATTAGAATCCCTTATCTTAAGGATGGACCTTTTTACGATGAGAGATACATTACTTATGGCTATAGATACTTCTATAGATAATAATAATCAGACAATAGATACCCTTTTTTCCAATTCTAAAATGGATATTAACACCACTTTAAATACTTTAGAAGACCTACTGACTAAGGAATTAAAAATTAAGACTGAACTAAAATTTATGGAAAAATATATAGAAGTAGGGATGGTACCAAGGGGATTGCGTCGGAAAAAAGATTGTACTTTTGAGTTAAAAACAGACTTAAAAATTGAATGGTTTGATGTACTTGAAAAAGCATCAGTAGACCTTATTAAAATTATTATTAAGGCTAGAAACATTGCATTAAAAGAAATCAATGAAGAATTGATTCAAACTAAAACAATGTTTGATAAAAAGAGGAAAGATATTAAATCTCAAGAAAAGGAGAGTGAAATTATCAAGAAGCTAGGTGATTTAAATGTGGATTTATTGAATAATAAATGGAAAAAGTACAATAGAGATAGAGAAGATTACAAATGCGATGAGAGGATTGATGACGAGCAAGGAAATAGTGTACAAATTACTACTAAAAAGAATAACACACTATTCAGTAAAAGGAAGGAAAATAGACCACAAAATAGACAAGAAGAGGGACATACTAAAGAATTGAAAGACAGGATACAGAGAGAACAAGGAGATACACGAAGTGTAAACTATTTGGTGAATAATAGGAACACTAACACATATGAAAGGGAAGGTCAATAAAGTGAAGAAAGCAGTATGAGAAGAGAAAGAATAGAGAGACAACCTAGAGAGACCTTGAGGGGACGGGATTACTATGGGAACAATAGACATAGGGACTATAACAACAGTTGGATTCCAACTAGTAGTAATTGGAGATCCAGTAATGCTAATAAATTTTATCCAAATTACAGGAATTTTGACCATGACTATCATCACAATGGAATGAGGGATCAGTTTAGGGATGAGTATAGACATCCAAGATTTGACAATAGATATGACAGACAATTTGATGACAATAGATACCATCAGAGGGGTTGGCTTAATAGGGATAAGGATCAACATGAATTTAGAAATAGAACAGAGCAAACACAGCAGAATTGGAGGGTTCCAACATTTAATAGATTTAATACATTAAGAGCAGTGGAACAGTCACCACAAAGAGCAAGTACTTCGGCTAATTTTTTAGGAATAAGTCAGGAAAGGAATCACGACCCACCGAAAGGGAAGAGAAGAAGAGAGGGAGAAGAGGTGGAAGACTTAGAGGAATAAAAAAGACCGAAAATATTAATAGAGACGAAACTAAAAAGTACACAGAAACTGAGAATAGTGGAATTTTCAACATAAGTCATTTACAATTAACTACGACCCAAGAGTCCGTTCTGAAGCGAGGGCTTTCTTTCTCTCCCACCTCCAAATTGAATAAATTTGAACATTATGTAAATATTAACCAATTTGTAAGAAAATTAACCTTAAAAAAGTATTTTTTAAAAAATCCTATTAAAGATACTAAGCCCATTGAGAAAGAAAAAGAATATATCCACACTAATTTTAGACCTAAGTCCCAGTTTTTCCCAACGCAAGAAAAAGGGAACTATATAGAATCCTTTGAGAAATTGGTAAAGCAGGATTTGGAGGGGATTGACATCAAACAAACTAAAAATCTGAAGTGGAATTTAAGTATGAAAGAAAAAACAATATTAAGAGATTTACAATCAAGGACTGATGTAGTCATTAAACAGGCTGATAAAGGGGGTGGAGTGGTTATCATGAGCAGTACCTACTATAAAACTGAGGCTTATAGATTACTGAATGACAAGACTACATATCAAAAATTACTTAGTGATCCAGGAGATGAGTTTCAGGGGAGACTAAAAAAATTGCTTGATGATGCAAGAGCAACGAATCTAGTGACAGAATCAGAATATAATTTCCTATTAATTAAGAATTTTAGAACCCCTATATTTTATTTCTTACCTAAGATCCACAAAGATCTGAAAGAACCACCAGGACGCCCCATTATATCGGGCATAGATTCGATAACGTCAAATATGTCACAATACATCGACTATTTCTTGCAAAACTATGTGAAAGAACTCCCCTCATATTTATCAGACTCTGCACATTTTTTAAGAGTATTAAGAGAAATCCAATGGGAACCGAATTTTGTGCTGGTCACCTGTGATGTCAGCTCACTTTATACTAACATAGAGCATAATTTAGGAATACAAGCTATAGATCATTTCTTGAGACATGACAGTGAAATGACCGGCACACAAAGGGATTTTTTATTGCAATGTATTAAATTTATCTTGAATAATAATTATTTCAAATTCGAGAATAATTATTTTTTGCAAATAAAAGGGACGGCTATGGGCACAAGGTTCGCACCCAGTTATGCCAATTTGTTCATGGGGGTCTTCGAAAGAGAGTTGATAGAAAGATCCCCATGGGGTGCGAACCTTGTGCTCTATAGATGTTACATTGACGACCTGTTCTTTGTTTGGAAAGGGGACATAGAACTATTAGATATTTTTATTGATGACCTTAATTCCAACCGCTTTGGCCTACAATTCACGCATGAATCCAGTAAAGAGAGAATTAACTATCTGGATATAGAAATTGAGATAAGTAATAACGAAATTAAAACAAAGACCTTTTTCAAAAAGGTCGATTCTAACAATTACATTGACTCAGAGAGTTGCCATCATAGTCAATGGAAAAAGAACATTCCAAAGGGTCAATTAATGCGTGTAAGGAGGAATTGTACAGACCTAGAGGATTTTGATAAACAATCAGAAGTATTAGTAAAGAGATTTGAACAGAAGGGTTATGAGACCAATAAGATTCTAGAGACAGTAAGTGAAGTGAAAAAGATGGATAGAGAGGAATTACTTCAAAAAAAGAAAAAACCCCAAGAGGGGGAGTTAAAAGAGACATTGGACATACCATTAATTACAACCTATTCTGCACATCATAAACAATTCCAAAAAGTAGTTAAGAAACACTGGCATCTTTTATTAAAAGACCCTTTAATAGGCCCAAATTTAGGAAGAAACCCCAAATTTATTTATAAAAAAGCGAGGAATCTAAAAACGATACTAGCCCCGAGCGAATTTAAAGGGGGGATTGAAATGTGTAATAAAGGGTATAGAACTCTTGAGGGTAACAAGATAGAGGGGTTCTTCCCTTGTCACCAATGTAAGTCTTGCAAACACAGTACGAAACTTAAACAGATTAAATCTGAGAAAGATGGGAGAATTATCAAAATAACAGACATTATAAGGTGTACCGACATAAATATCATTTATCTGTTGCAATGTGATTGCAACTTAAGGTATTTTGGTCAGACAGGACGAAAATTAAAAGACCGTATACGTGAACATTTGCTTGCTATAGAACATGAGATAAAAGATACCGTTCTGTACAAACATTTTAAAGAGGTACATAAAGGTAATACAGAAACATTAAAATTCTGGGGCATTAAGAAAATAATACAGGATGGCAGAAGAGGGAATACGGGTAAGAAATTACTTATACATGAAGCAGAATTCATCTACAATTTTGGCACACTCCACCCTAAAGGGTTAAATAGTGAAATGGACCTGAATGCCCTTATTTAAATAGAAAGGCCGGGTGTTTCTAATATAATGAACTAGAACAAGCAAATTGTATTTCATGATTTTTTGTATTTAGTACCAATCAATTACAGGGGTGAATATTTGGTAGATAGTCCCCTTGTCCAATATTGACAGTATTTAATCTGGGATGGCTTTAAATATAGACATCTTTCATTTTGCCTATAGAGTCAAATAAAGTGAACACTGAAGAGATTATCAACTAGCCCAATAGATGAGATAAATACCTTGGGGTCTAATTAACTTAGCTACTAAAAATAATGTTTGGTGAATAGTTTCTGCTCTGGTGATCTCAGCTTACTTCCATATACACTAATGTCAAAATTTTTCTATATACTAATATATACATAACTAAAATGCCAATCGATTAAAAGATCGTACCTTTTAAAGATCAAAATAGAAGGAGAACTGACTAATTAGCCAGTAGCCAAATGGCTAGGATTGAGGCTTTATACACTGGAGGTCTGGGGTTTGATTTCAACCAATCATTAAGAAAGAAGCATAATTTTATTTTAGATATTGCCTTACGAATATAGACATTATAAGTTAAGGTAGAACATTAGGGTAGAACATGTCAGATTGGAACATCCATGATAGCCTAATGGTATAGTTGTTAGACTCCAACTGCAAGGGTTGCGAGAGTGAATCCAAGCTAATATTAAAAATCTTTTTCTTTAAACCTTGTTTTTTTCTCTACTTTTTCTTTACATATTTAATTTTGAACTAGTTTATTCTAACAAAGATTCCTAAATTCAAATAAATCAGAAAATAAGGAATACAAGTAATATACACTATGAGATCGCACATTAGAATAAATACAGGCCAACAAAAGGTCAAATAATATTATTGGTGTCATTTAATAGAACATCCAGTATAGCATAATGGTTAGGTGGTTAGACTTCTTACACAAGGGGTGCGAGTTCGATTCTAAGCAGGGATTAAACTTTTTTAATTTTACAGTTTGATTAAGTCTAATCATATAAACAATTTTTCTTTTCGAGCGACTACAGATTACAATATAGAGTTAAATATACATATGAAGTTGAGGCTTTCTGTGGTGACTATGGGGTGATGGAATGTTGGGGTGAATAATTGGAACAATTAAATTGGAAATAGGATAGAGTTGCTTTTAAACGGTAACATATCAATGTATGGATTATTTGAGTGATTAAGGCTTTTTTTAATTAATACCGGTAAAATAAACCTGCATCGAAAATGGGTTACATATAATGAACATGACATGAGGCGAAATAAGCAATAAAAATTAAATGAAGGAATCAACTGATTTATTAAAAGGCACGTATAGGGTTAATGGAGGAACCCTTTAAAAAAGGGATCACAGCTGGAGGAAGGTATCTTGACAAAGGCTCCCTGGTGAGCTGAAACGCGTAGACCATACCAGTATCCGGCTTACTTTTGAAAAGACACAGACACAACAAGCTCCCAGGACCGCAACGCCAGAACTAAGTTGATTGACCTAAGTACTGAGCGAGGACGGTAGGAGCAATATTTCAAAGAGGACCTGAAGTGTGCACACTTTGAAGCAAAACTTTGTTTGAAGATTCAACTAAAGGCATTATCGATTGGTACAGGTGCGGTAAAGGTGAGCGGAGTAAAGACACCCGCCCATAACATCGGAGCACCGGGTAAGTGCCTGCTACTGACTGTGTGATTTGAAAGACCCTCAGGAGTGGGGGTGAAGACTTCAAACTTTTAGATATACCAGCACCTTAAGGATTTTATTGTGCAATTCGCCAACCCATATCCAAAGACTATTCATCTATTTTTTGGAATCATGTATATTGTGTTTTAGAGACTGTGCCTATCTCAATTTATTGTTCAAAATTAACTTATACAGTCGTCCAGTCAGGTTTATATAACCCGGTTCCTAAGTAGCACATAGTGCATGTAATCCATCTTGTGTTATTTCACCTTCACTGAATAGCCATTTCATTACTAGTGCATTTTTTATTTAGCTATAAGTGCCATTGTGGTTTTATGATTCTATTGCAACTTATTGTTTTATAATACTATTAAGTATATTAACTGTTTTATGATAGATTGTTCTAATAAATTGAATTTATTTATTTCCAACAGTTGATTGCCTCATTACCAACAGTGTTAATAACGCATCGGAGTCACAACTTTATATGTATATGATCTTATATATTTTATAAATTCCTTATATTTTTTTAAAAAATTTTTTAAATTAATTTTTGGTGATTCCCACTTTCCAATTTTTTCATACCAGATAGCCTTTGGCGCCATCTCCAAACCCTTGTTTCAATTCCCTTTGATTTGATTGCACAAATTGTGAGAAGTGCAATTAGGAGATAGGCAATTCTGGCCAGCTTAGGAACAGCTCACACACCCTTTTGACTTATCAGACACTCCCTCACAGACCCTCCCAGCTACTCGGAATCCGCCATTTTAGACTCATAACGACCTTGCTTTCTTAATGAGAGGACGTGTTGTGTTTTTGCTCCTGACATTAATAGGAAAAACATAGCTAGGCTAGTGTATTTAGTGTCCACTACAGTCCAGAAGGACTCCACTCATCTCTGCTGCAAGGACAGCACCCCAAAAAGCCCTTTTTAGGGCTATATTTCGTGCCAGTTTTTTTTTTTTTTTCGTATTTTTTTTATTAGCATTTGCCTGGCTTTCAGCCTGTGTGTTTAAGGCTCACAGCATATGCTGTGATTACTGCCACCACTGATATCTCCCTAACAACATTAGTTTAAATTTAACTAACCAAAAATTTTAATTATTTTTCTAGTGTAATTTTTTTTCATTTTCTATCAAGCCTGTGTCACACAGCATATACTCTGGTTCATTGCTCTGTGCCAACCACCAGTGTTAATATCCGTTTATAACATTATTTTAAATTTAAAATTTTTTATTTAAATCATTTTTCTAGTGTAATCTAATTACATTTTCTATCAGGCCTGTGTCTGTCAGGCTCACTTAGCATTAATATACCTAATTTTTTTTCAGTCTTTTGGTTAATTGGTCTGTGCCAGGCAGCCACCACTCATATCTTCTTCACCTTAATTTAAATATAAAAAAGGACACTAAATATTTCTAAGGACACTAAAACTAGGACATCTGGTTACCCTGTACATTATAAGATCTATGTATCTTGAGTTAAATATTGTTAAAGGAGCAGTATACTATAAAAAATGTTCTCTTAATGTGTCAATTTGATAACTGATGTTTTAAAGCACGTTAACAATTTGGCAATGTTAGTTGATTTAGGCCCTTTATGGGTTAAAAGCAGACTCTGCATAAACTATGTAATTTTCCATGGGAGTTTTGCCATGGATCCCCCTCCAGCATGCCACAGTCCAGGTGTTAGTACCCTTGAAACAACTTTTCCATCACTATTGTGGCCAGAAAGAGTCCTTGTAGGTTTTAAAGTTCGCCTGCCTATTGAAGTCAATGGCGGTTCGCGAACAATACCGGAAGTTCGAGTCTGCCGTTCGCGAACCGAAAATTTTTGGTTCGCGACATCACTACTTATTATCTGAAATTCAACCCATTACAATAACTGTGTTTTGAAAGCACAAAACTAGCTACTTCATATATACAAATAAACTTGCAAATGCAATTTCTCCTACATTTTATACTATGCAGCTTGTATAACAAGTCATTGAAAATACATTAATATAAAAACAATTTTACAGTGTACTGTCCCTTTAAGGACTAACCATTTATAAAATGTACTACTCTCTCTCTCTCTCCCCCGTCTTTTTTGAGCTCTCTCTCCACCTTCTCTTTTACGCTCTCTCTCCCCCTCTCTTTTGCGCTCTCTCTCTCCCCCTCTCTCTTTTGCGCTCTCTCTCTCCCCCTCTCTTTTGTGCTCTCTCTCTCCCCCATCTCTTTTGCGCTCTCTCTCTCCCCCATCTCTTTTGCGCTCTCGCTCTCCCCCATCTCTTTTGCGCTCTCTCTCCCCCATCTCTTTTGCGCTCTCCCCCCTCTCTTTTGTGCTCTCTCTCTCCCCCCTCTTTTGAGCTCTCTCTCTCCCCCCTCTTTTGAGCTCTCTCTCTCCCCCCTCTTTTGCACTCTCTCTCCCCCCCCTCTTTTGCGCTCTCTCTCCCCCCTCTTTGGCACTCTCTCTCCCCCATCTCTTTTGTGCTCTCTCTCCCCCCTCTCTTTTGCGCTCTCTCTCCCCCCTCTCTTTTGCGCTCTCTCTCTCCCCCCTCTCTTTTGCGCTCTCTCTCTCCCCCTCTTTTGCTCTCTCTCTCTCTCCCCCCTCTCTTTTTCATGCTCTCTCTCCCCCTCTCTTTGGCGCGGTTTCTCTCCCCCTCTCTTTTGCGTGCTTTCTCTCCCCCTCTCTTTTGCGCGCTCTCTCTCTCCCCCTCTCTTTTGTTCTCTCTCTCTCCCCCCTCTCTTTTGCTCTCTCTCTCTCCCCCCTCTCTTTTTCATGCTCTCTCTCCCCCTCTCTTTGGCGCGGTTTCTCTCCCCCTCTCTTTTGCGTGCTCTCTCTCCCCCTCTCTTTTGCGCGCTCTCTCTCTCCCCTCTCTTTTGCGTGCTCTCTCTCCCCCTCTCTTTTGCGCGCTCTCTCTCCCCCTCTTTTTTGCGCTCTCTCCCCCCTCTTTTGCACTCTCCCTCTCCCCCTCTCTTTTGCGCTCTCTCTCCCCTCTCTCTTTTGTGCTCTATCCCCCTCTCTTTTGCACTCTCTCTCTCTCCTCTCTCTTTTGCTCTCTCTCCCCCCTCTCTTTTGCTCTCTCTCCCCCCTCTTTTGCACTCTCTCTCCCCCCTCTCTTTTGCGCTCTCTCTCCCCATCTCTTTTGCGCTCTCTCTCCCCCTCTCTTTTGATCTCTCTCTCTCCCCCATCTCTTTTGCGCTCTCTCTCCCCTCTCTTTTGAACTCTCTCTCTCCCCCCTCTCTCTCTCCCCTTCTCTCCCCCCTCTCTCTCCCCTCTCCTCTCTCCCTCTCCCCATATCTCTCTCCCCTCTCTCTCTCCCCCCTCTCCTCTCTCTCTCCCCCCCTCTCCTCTCTCCCTTCCTCTCTCTCTCCTCCTCTCTCTATCTCGCCCCCTTCACGCCCGGTCACGGCCCTTCATGGCCATTCACGGCTGGCCACGCCCCTTTACGTCAGCCCCCATTGATGCCCGGCCATGCCCACTTCTGCTGCAGATCAGCTAGGGGAAACACTTCCTACGTCTGCACCTAACACCCTAACATGTACCCCGAGTCTAAACACCCCATACCTTACACTTATTAACCCCTATTCTGCCACCCCCGCTATCGCTGACCCCTGCATATTATTTTTAACCCATAATCTGCCGCTCCGTAAACCGCCGCTACTTACATTATCCCTATGTATACAACCAAAGATGAACAATGCTTGAGATGCGACAATATTTTTCTTACCGCTATCGGTGACACCCTTTTAAACTCTGTCCAGTACTATCCTCTTCTTCAGACTAGTACTAAGTAAAGCACACATCAAGCGACAACATCTTCAACAGTAATAGAGCAATAATGCGGCTCACCTTCTAGGATCTGTTCCGAAAGGAATCCTTACTGTCCGCCGCTCTGCTTCTGATCTCCGCGTCTAAAACTCAGCGTCTGACGTCACTCGGTTTCCCGGTCATGTGATCGTCCATCTACTGGTAGTGTGCGGGCTCAATCCTGCGATTGCGTCGCTCTTCTATGATGTGTGAACGTGCTTATGGGTTTTCAGTGTCACCGGTCTTGGCGGTCTGGTTCCGCTGCTTACGTGGGATTGCCCTGGATTCTCCAAAAGGTCTTATTCTCCAGATTGAACGCTTTCTCTCCGGACGGCACTCTCCTCTGCCGCAAAATAGCAATTCAACCAAACAAAACCGGGTGAGTAAAACAATCTGGAAATTTATTTCTTCAATTTAAAAAAGGCAACACGCTATTAAAAACATATAAGCACAGACAAGGGAGACTAGTCTGACATGTTTCGGCCTTGACTGGCCTTAATCATAGACACTTTAGTCACGGTAAATGGGGCGGCTATTATACCACCCACCTTAATTTCATTGGCTGTCTGTGCTAAGGGTTAAATTGTTACACCTGCTATCTTGTATACTGGGTATATGTAAATTATTTGCTTGGTAAGTGATTTGCCAACATTTACATGGGTTGGTGGGAGCTGTCCCACGTCTATGCAGATACCAATCCATATAGACGTTCAGTGGTAGCATATAAGCGCTACATCGATGACCTGTTGATGGTTTGGTCAGGCTCTGAGGAGGAGGGTCAGCAATTTGTCGAGTATCTAAACCATAATAGGGCAGGTCTGGAGTTTACATATAATTTCAGCAAAAACAAAGTGCCCTATTTAGATGTTGAGCTAGAGGGAGATGGGGACCAACAATTGGTTAATTCAGCATTATATACTAAGCCAATTTCTGCAAATGCCTTACTCCACGCCAAGAGCTGCCATCCACGCCATATGAATTATGGCGTGGCTAAAGGGCAGTTCATCAGGATTAAGCGTAATTGCTCCAGAGAAGAAGATTTCCGGGCAGAGAGTAGGGCTTTGTGGAAAAGGCTTAAGGCAAGGGGTTATCCGGAGGGACCCATAAGAAAAGCATTTTTAGAGGTTGAGAGCATTCCCAGAGCAAATTTACTTACAACTAAAACACCTACCAAATCTAGAGGGAAAAGTGGAATAACTTTTGTTACCACTTATTCCAATCAGTACAGGGAAGTATGCGAGATCATTAGGAGGAACCTTCCAATCTTGAAGGCGGATAATGATCTCAAGAATGTTATTGATAAGGGTTGTCTATTTGTTTCTAAGAGGAATGTGACTATTGGAAATCTTGTCTCACCCAGTGCCCTTAGGAAGCCACCAAGGCAGAACAGTTGGCTCAGCTGTAAAGGACACTATAAGTGTGGCTTGCACAGCTGTATTGCTTGTAGTCACACTACAAGTAGCAAAGTATTTCAGTCTAACTACACACAAAGAGTCTTTGATTGCAATTACTGTACAAATTGCCGATCAGAATTTGCAGTTTATGCCATAACATGTACCTCCTGTGAGAAGCAATATGTAGGGTGTACTACACGTGAGACCAGAGAACGTATACGTGAACACCTTAATGATATTGAGAGAGGGAGGACAGCGACAGGTGCTTCTAAGCATTTTATACATGAGCATGATAGAAGTGTCAAGACATTCACCTGGATGATCATAGATCTAATTAAGAATAAACCAAGGGGAGGAAGTAGGACTATGGAGTTGTATAAAAAGGAAGCCTTTTGGATCTTTAAATTGTATACACGCAGTCCAAATGGCATGAATATAGAGGGAGATTTGATTAACTTTTGGTACTAGATATCACCCCATATACTACTCTATAACTTCATATACTTAGATTGCCTCAACACCTAAAAAACTAAAAAACAAAAACCTTAAAAGTATGGTCTACAATGTTGGTTTATTGAGAGATATTATTAAGCTTAGACCTAGTTGGGATAATAATTTTTGTACCACATTTTGTTAGAGTACATAACTATCTATTTTTTTTGTTTTTTTCTTTTTACCCCAGCTTTTAGTGTATCAGTTAAATAAGTGGAGACATAGCAATATCATGCTAGATGGCATGATTGGATGGTATCTGTGTAAGTATACCATTCAAGTAATGCCCATAGAGATTTAGATAAGTTATTGCATGACTCTAATGATTACACATTTAGCATATAGGGGGTTACAAATAGTGAATGTATATACAAAGTTCAGATAGAGGTTCCTAACATTACTAACAAAGATCTCACTTACCAAGCAAATAATTTACATATACCCAGTATACAAGATAGCAGGTGTAACAATTTAACCCTTAGCACAGACAGCCAATGAAATTAAGGTGGGTGGTATAATAGCCGCCCCATTTACCGTGACTAAAGTGTCTATGATTAAGGCCAGTCAAGGCCGAAACATGTCAGACTAGTCTCCCTTGTCTGTGCTTATATGTTTTTAATAGCGTGTTGCCTTTTTTAAATTGAAGAAATAAATTTCCAGATTGTTTTACTCACCCGGTTTTGTTTGGTTGAATTATTATCCCTATGTACCCCTAATCTGCTGCCCCTAACACCGCCGACCCCTATATTATATTTACACAATGTCGCCTCCACCTGCCTACACTTATTAACCCCTAATCTTCCGACCGGACCGCACCGCTATTATAATAAAGTTATTAACCCCTAATCCGCCTCACTAACCCTATAATAAATAGTATTAACCCCTAATCTGCCCTCCCTAACATCGCCGACACCTAACTTCAAACATTAACCCCTAATCTGCCGACTGGAGCTCACCGCTATTCTAATAAATGTATTAACCCCTAAAGCTAAGTCTAACTCTAACACTAACACCCCCCTAACTTAAATATAATTTAAATCTAACGAAATTAATTAACTCTTATTAAATAAATTATTCCTATTTAAAGCTAAATACTTACCTGTAAAATAAATCCTAATATAGCTACAATATAAATTATAATTATATTATAGCTATTTTAGGATTTATATTTATTTTACAGGTAACTTTGTATTTATTTTAACCAGGTACAATAGCTATTAAATAGTTAAGAACTATTTAATAGCTAAAATAGTTAAAATAATTACAAAATTACCTGTAAAATAAATCCTAACGTAAGTTACAATTAAACCTAACATTACACTATCAATAAATTAATTAAATAAAATACCTACAATTACCTACGATTAAACCTAACACTACACTATCAATAAATTAATTAAATACAATACCTACAAATAACTACAATGAAATAAACTAACTAAAGTACAAAAAATAAAAAAGAACTAAGCTACAAAAAATAAAAAAATATTTACAAACATTAGAAAAATATTACAACAATTTTAAACTAATTACACCTACTCTAAGCCCCCTAATAAAATAACAAAGCTCCCAAAAATAAAAAAAATGCCCTACCCTATTCTAAATTACTAAAGTTTAAAGCTCTTTTACCTTACCAGCCCTGGAATTCAGCTCTTTTGCCTGTAAAAAAAAACATACAATACCCCCCCCCAACATTACAACCCACCACCCACATACCCCTAATCTAACCCAAACCCCCCTTAAATAAACCTAACACTAAGCCCCTGAAGATCTTCCTACCTTGTCTTCACCATGCCAGGTATGACCGTCCGTTCCAGGCTCCGATATCTTCATCTAAGCCCAAGCGGGGGCTAGACATCCATCATCCGACGGCTGAAGAAGTCCAGAAGAGGCTCCAAAGTCTTCATCCTATCCGGGAAGAAGAGTAGATCCGGACCGGCAACCATCATCTTCCAAGCGGCTTCTTCTATCTTCATCCGATGAGGACCGGCTCCATCCTGAAGACCTCCACCGCGGACCCATCTTCATACTCCGACGTCCAATTGAAGAATGACGGTTCCTTTAAGGGACGTCATCCAAGATGGCGTCCCTCGAATTCCGATTGGCTGATAGGATTCTATCAGCCAATCGGAATTAAGGTAGGAAAATTCTGATTGGCTGATGGAATCAGTCAATCAGAATCAAGTTCAATCCGATTGGCTGATCCGATCGGCCAATCAGATTGAGCTTGCATTCTATTGGCTGATCGGAACAGCCAATAGAATGCGAGCTCAATCTGATTGGCTGATTGGATCAGCCAATCGGATTGAACTTGATTCTGATTGGCTGATTCCATCAGCCAATCAGAATTTTCCTACCTTAATTCCGATTGGCTGATAGAATCCTATCAGCCAATCGGAATTCGAGGGACGCCATCTTGGATGACGTCCCTTAAAGGAACCGTCATTCTTCAGTTGGAAGTCGGAGGATGAAGATGGGTCCGCGGTGGAGGTCTTCAGGATGGAGCCGGTCCTCATCGGATGAAGATAGAAGATGCCGCTTGGAAGATGATGGTTGCCGGTCCGGATCTACTCTTCTTCCCGGATAGGATGAAGACTTTGGAGCCTCTTCTGGACTTCTTCAGCCGTCGGATGATGGATGTCTAGCCCCCGCTTGGGCTTAGATGAAGATATCGGAGCCTGGAACGGACGGTCATACCTGGCATGGTGAAGACAAGGTAGGAAGATCTTCAGGGGCTTAGTGTTAGGTTTATTTAAGGGGGGTTTGGGTTAGATTAGGGGTATGTGGGTGGTGGGTTGTAATGTTGGGGGGGGGGGGTATTGTATGTTTTTTTTTACAGGCAAAAGAGCTGAATTCTTTGGGGCATGCCCCGCAAAGGGCCCTGTTCAGGGCTGGTAAGGTAAAAGAGCTTTGAACTTTAGTAATTTAGAATAGGGTAGGGCATTTTTTTATTTTGGGGGGCTTTGTTATTTTATTAGGGGGCTTAGAGTAGGTGTAATTAGTTTAAAATTGTTGTAATATTTTTCTAATGTTTGTAAATATTTTTTTATTTTTTGTAACTTAGTTCTTTTTTATTTTTTGTACTTTAGTTAGTTTATTTCATTGTAGTTATTTGTAGGTATTGTATTTAATTAATTTATTGATAGTGTAGTGTTAGGTTTAATTGTAGGTAATTGTAGGTATTTAATTTAATTTATTTATTGATAGTGTAGTGTTAGGTTTAATTGTAGGTAATTGTAGGTATTTTATTTAATTTATTTATTGATAGTGTAGTGTTAGGTTTAATTGTAACTTAGGTTAGGATTTATTTTACAGGTAAATTTGTAATTATTTTAACTATTTTAGCTATTAAATAGTTCTTAACTATTTAATAGCTATTGTACCTGGTTAAAATAAATACAAAGTTGCCTGTAAAATAAATATTAATCCTAAAATAGCTACAATATAATTATAATTTATATTGTAGCTATATTAGGATTTATTTTACAGGTAAGTATTTAGCTTTAAATAGGAATAATTTATTTAATAAGAGTTAATTAATTTCGTTAGATTTAAATTATATTTAACTTAGGGGGGTGTTAGTGTTAGGTTTAGACTTAGCTTTAGGGGTTAATAAATTTATTTATAGCGGTGAGCTCTGGTCAGCAGATTAGGGGTTAATGTTTATAGTTAGGTGTCGGCGATGTTAGGGAGGGCAGATTAGGGATTAATACTATTTATTATAGGGTTAGTGAGGCGGATTAGGGGTTAATAACTTTATTATAATAGCGGTGCGGTCCGGTCGGCAGATTAGGGGTTAATAAGTGTAGGCAGGTGGAGGCGACGTTGTGGGGGGCAGATTAGGGGTTAATAAATATAATATAGGGGTCGGCGGTGTTAGGGGCAGCAGATTAGGGGTACATAGCTATAATGTAGCTGGCGGCTGCGTGCGGACGGCAGATTAGGGGTTAATAAGTGTAGGTAGCTGGCGGCGACGTTGTGGGGGGCAGATTAGGGGTTAATAAATATAATATAGGGGTCGGCGGTGTTAGGGGCAGCAGATTAGGGGTACATAAGGATAATGTAGGTGGCGGTTGGCAGATTAGGGGTTAAAAAAATTTAATCGAGTGTCGGCGATGTGGGGGGGGCCTCGGTTTAGGGGTACATAGATAGTTTATGGGTGTTAGTGTACTTTAGAGCACAGTAGTTAAGAGCTTTATGAACCGGCGTTAGCCCAGAAAGCTCTTAACTACTGACTTTTTTCTGCGGCTGGAGTTTGGTCGTTAGATTTCTAACGCTCACTTCAGACACGACTCTAAATACCGGAGTTAGAAAGATCCCATTGAAAAGATAGGATACGCAATTGACGTAAGGGGATCTGCGGTATGGAAAAGTCGCGGCTGAAAAGTGAGCGTTAGACCCTTTTTTGACTGACTCCAAATACCGGCGGTAGCCTAAAACCAGCGTTAGGAGCCTCTAACGCTGGTTTTCACGGCTACCGCCAAACTCCAAATCTAGCCGATAGGGATTAGGTTTAATTTTGTAAACTTTGGTAATTTGTTTTTTTATTTTCTGTAATGTTAGCCTTTTTTATTTTTTGTAATCTTAGCTTTTTTATTTTTTGTAACTTTAGTATTTTTTTTTAGTTTAGATAAATAGTGTTAATTTAGGGGGTGTTAGGTTAGGGGGCTTAGTAATTTAATTAGTTATTTGCGTTGTGGGTGTTGGCAGTTTAAGGGATTAATAGGTTAATTAGGTTTATTGCGATGTGGGGGTTTTGCGGTTTAGGGGTTAATAGGGTAAATAGGTTTATTCCGATGTGAGGGTTTTGCGGTTTAGGGGTTAATAGGTTAATTATGTTTGTTGCGATGTGGGGATTTTGCGGTTTAGGGGTTAATAGGGTCATTATCTTTATTGCGATGTGGGGGTTTTGCGGTTTAGGGGTTAATAGGGTAAATAGGTTTATTGCGATGTGGGGGTTTTGGGGTTTAGGGGTTAATAGGTTAATTATGTTTGTTGCGATGTGGAGATTTTGCGGTTTAGGGGTTAATAGGGTAATTTGGTTTATTGCAATGTGGGGGTTTTGCGGTTTAGGGGTTAATAGGGTAATTAGATTTATTGCGATGTGGGTGGTTGACGGTTAAGGGATTAAGGGGTTATTTACTTTATTTTTTTGCGATGTGGTTTGCGGTGTATGTGTTAATACTTTGTGTGGGAGGTTCATTTATTTTTTGTTTTACTTCGTGCGAGCTGTGTTTTTTTTTTTTTGTAATGCTCCGTTTGCCTTCGCTGCATCCCGGTGGATTCCGAAAATGGCAGGGTGGCACCACACTGTGGGTTCCGAAAATGACACCACCCTAGCATTTTCCGAATTGCCTTGCGCTGCCAACATTCCATTGAGGATGTGTGCGCAACTGCCGACGGCGACGGACATTACAAACACAATTATAGTATAGATATGGAAAGTGGGAGAATGCATAATATTACTTTGATAGGTAAATTTGCTTTAATACATCTTTTTTTTTTAAAAAAAGAAAGAAAATTTTAAATTAAATCATATGCTATTTTCTTACAGAAGATGCTGGATACTCTTGTTACCAATGGTTGTTAACACCAATATCTGATCCTACAACAACATCACAAAACAAGTTTAATCATCCACACAGTAAAGCACGCTTTAATGGAAATTGTACACTAAATTTTTGTTTGCATAAATGTGTTGTAGATGATACATTTATATAGCCCATCTGGGGGTGTTTTTGTAAAATGTATAGTTTTGCTTATTTTGAAATAACATTGTGCTGATATTCAGACTCCTAACCAAGCCCCAGAGTTTTAGATGTATACTTATGTATACAGACTTCACATTGATTCTGTTTGTATAATGGGTCTATTCATATGCAGAGGAGGGGGGAGATCTGCTCTCAGCCCCTTTCAGTGGATGTTCCAGACTAATCTCACGAACAGTGCTAAATTGGGAGCTTTTAAGTAAGTTATTAAAAGGTTTTACACTTTTTATATCAGTATCTGTGCATATTATTCTTTATAATAGTATATTACATGCAGTTAAATTAAAATTGGTGTATACTGTCCCTTAAGTAATAGAAAGAACATTTGGAATACTGAAAAGCAGATATTGTTGTTTAGTTAAGTCAGGAGGAGGTTTTAAATGCACTCCCAGAAAAACTGCCGACATAATCACTGTATATTGCATACTTCATAATATTGCCATGCAGAATAATGTAGACATACAAAACAAAGAAATAATACCGCATGATGTAATAATTTATGATCACATGACTGATCATAGTTCAGAATAACAAAGCAAAGTTCCACAGCGTTTGCGATATCCATAAAAAGTTAAAGCTTTATTTTTCAAATATTTCAAAATATTGTACAAGGCACATCACTTCTTAAGACTTGGCAGCCACATCTCCAACGCAGTGGGTGGGTCTGATGCGTTTTGGCTATGTGCCGTAGTCGTAGGATACTGCCATATTACGTTAGTCCTATATATAACACTTAAACAATCCTAATGGTTATTAAAATCACTTTACCATGGGCAGTGTGAGGTAAAATAACTAAGTAAAAAAGAATCATCTACAATATATAAAAACAAATACATTATATAAATTCTAATATAGATCTATAAAGTAAAAAGTAATTTATTTGTTCACAACTGAATTAATCAAGTTATTAAAAAAATCCATTAACTCATACATAATCAGATCCAAAAAACGTCTCGCTTCTCCAAAATTTGGGATAAAAACCTGTTCTATCGCTTGCCAATTAAAAGAGTTAACCCTTTTGTTGTGAACAAAAATGAAATGTTTTACTATAGGTGCTGATGATCTATCTCCCTGTTCTTATAATTGACAAATGTTATTATTCTTGTGCTCACATCTCTTGTCGTTAATCCTATATATTGGATCTGACAATGTTTTCATATATGTCAAATAAAAGTCCTCCAGTTGGGGGGGGCGGAGCCTACTACCAAGGAGAGCAGACGTACATGCCTGGAGATCCTCTGCCATAAAAAGTTAAACTTTGGCAAATACCCACTTTAATTATAATTTAAACCTCCAGAAAGAATAGGACTTAATGGTAACTGCTTATGCCAACTGCTTAAGAAGTAGATTTCGGATTTAAGAGCTTTGATGCAACTCCGGAGGTATTGTGAAATGAGGCCTACTGCAGCTGGAGACTTGGGGCCATAAAAGAAGCCATGTGGTCCGTGCCACAACTCTGCAAGCTGCTCTCATCTTAATACTACAACTCAGCCTAAGCCACCGAAGTTGTTTAGCTTTATTACGGCATAATGGAGGATTATGGAGAAATTAGAGCCGCATGGAAAGCCAATTTAACTCCCTAAGAAGCGTTATATATAACGGCTCTGAACACAAAGAGACAGTTGCAGCGACAGAGCGAGAGGATCTCCGGTCTAACACGCTGACACATACGGCTCTAGTTGGTATAGAGCAGATAGCTGAAACCACAATATTACACCGGATTCCTGAAGTCTCTCCTCCGTGTACACATTATGTATTGTGTGATGCCATATGCATGTGGGAAGGAGCTAAACGGCAGATGTCCGATATGATACTATCTCAGAGTGCTGATGACCTCCCTGATGTAACCTCAGCTATAATGGGAACTGAACAGTGCTCAGGCTACTACAAGATACTCTACAATTGGGATGTTAATGGCAGATCTCCCTGGTCTAATAGGTATCTGATTAGCAATCTTACCGATGTCACTCTGATGGAACTAGCACGTTTCAGTCTGAGGTCAAGTTTGTCTTTTCATTCCAACCCTATATTTCTTTTACACATCTCAGCCTATCTGGTGAGACTTTCGTTGGGAACCTTAATTACCCAGATTCTTCAGGTGCGCACACAGAGCCTCCAGAGATTGGGATCCAAGGGGGCTTACACCTCGCCACTGATTTCTGTCCTAGTCCACACCGTAAGCTCAGAGGTTAATTATCCCCCAAGCAGGACTGGAATAGGTTAAGTTATGCATAGCTCTGAAACAAACTCATCATATTTCCAGTAGAGATTGTCACTTGGACTTATAATGAGAGCAGAGACTGATACTTGAGAAGGTATCCCACACTGTCAAAGACTAATGTCCCTTAAAATTGCATACCTGGACTAGTAATTATTTTTCTTAATATTAGTCTACTGTTGCTGTTTTACCAAGTTAATCACAACTAGTATTTGTATGTCAATACAGTTCCTTACACACATTATTGGTAGAGTTCTAGTTTTACTCCCCTATAGAATGTATGTTCAGTACTGTTTGTTTTTCACACAATATGTTCTCTTTGCTTAGTCTTTAAATAGCATACCCTTCTACTAAGATCCAATTTTACATGGGCTTATCAGTTTGAATAATATATATGCTGTGTGTAACCTAGCCCATATGACTATTGTTAGCAGCTAATGTATATGATTCACACTTTCACATTTTAGTTCTGCCATGCTAGTCCTAATAGCTGGTTTTGAGACTATATGTGCATAATACCTATGTAGAAATTGTTAAGCATGGCAGGTACTTGATCCGGATAGGATTATTTGACTCATAGATATTTTGTCCCTGCAAATATGTTTACTTTAATTCCCTCACGGGCAGAATGGCACCGGTTCTTACTCCCTTGATATCTGAATTTTTTGGTTAGGAAATCATACGCCACAGACCATACCCCTCCCTCCTCCACAAACTTTATGTGACCAGCATGATTTCATATTAAAAGCAGGATTACTATAAGCATATGCAGGTAGATTACCCAATTAGAATAATAGACCAGTTCAGTTAACATGTCATGTTTTAGCTTCCCTTCGCACCTAAAATGGTTAATTAGGTTAAAAAGGTTGTAGCCTCCATCGCCATATATCCTTCTGAGACAGCCCTTTCCTCATGAGCAATGTCCGGGATCTAGGTGACTTCCTCTCACCTGTAAGCTAACTTTGTTAGAAATAAGTAGGATATATTGTGCCTAATATAGGTATTTCTGTAGATATGCTTTGTCGCTCAACTTCAGACAGGCTAATTACTCAATATTATGTGCCCGGATATGTTCCATAACTATTTCAAATATAAGTGCCTCTGTAAAACACTTTGCTTGGCTAATATGCTTCCACAAATATCTGGATTTAATACACGGTATATACTAATACACCTTGACTATGATCAAATATCTCAAAGTTCATTGCTTAAAGGACTAATCTGAGAAACAAGCTGTAATGGATGTACCTCTAGTATTATTGTACATTATACACTGAGATTGCAAAGTAAATAGTTTTTGTTGTGTATCCCCAATATCTCAAGTACTCCAATGCCATATGACTCTTACGGCTATTCTGTCCTATAATTGCCCCTACGAAACTAAAATCTTAAGTGCAACTAATCCTCACAGGAAGATCTTCTCTATGGCTCCGCCCCCCCTTCCCCTCTATTTCATAAGCGGTGCTTACCCGCTGAATCTCCTCCCCCCCCTTATAATATTTTCACTATATGCTACTCTTTGGCCCAGTAGAGACTGCAGATCTGACCATGTGCTATCCCACTCCCATGTAACTAATGGGCTCATTAGAGACCTTTTAACTAGTCAGCCAGTCATGCCATTATATTCATAAAATTTGAGGTTTGAGAAGCTTGTTTATTTTCAGGCATTGTTATACTTCTATTTGGTTTTTATTGCCTTGCTATGTTCTACAGTGATTATTGACAACTGATGTACACACATTTATTATTGCAAATTTACTACTGTATGTTATTCTCTTCAACGCATAACCTCAATAAAAAAAAAAAATTAAAAAAAAAGTCCTCCAGTTGTAAAACTTAATGGACCCATGTTTGTACAATAAAGGTCATTTTAACTAAAGAAGCTGGGGGGACTTTTATTTGAAATACAATGATTTCGGGCTTGGTTAGCCTCCTTCGTGCTTCATTGATACAGGTACTGTAATCATATAACTAATGAATGTGGAAAAACAATTTAAACAATTCTTAATTTTAAATGTCTGCCCTGTTACAGTGGAGGAAAAGTACTATCTACCTCAGTATAATCACAGGCTTTACATCTGTCACAACTATACATGCTTGAGTGTCTGAGTTAGTTATTGACGGAGTGCGCAGCTGAAAAGGGGAGATCATATTTCAAATAGTGACATTTCTTTTATATGACAATTTGCAACCTGATTTAATAACGTGGACGTTTATCATCTGCCAAGAGAAGAGGAAAGTGTTTCTTAATAATATTACAAATGTTTTCATATTGTGTAACAAATGTTACACCTGTACTAATGAAACACTTTTCTCGGCGGTGTTTCTTATCTGACAAGAGAACACTTTTGTTTATTCTGTCAACAGTAGACTTTGCTTAATGACGTATTGGAATACTCTCTTTAATTCAGCCTTTCTCTCAATAAGCTGGATTGGGTTTCATAATTATTATCATTGGAACATTTTCTTTTTAGTCTAATAAACTCACCTTTAGCAATAGCAAGTGACGTGGGTGGCAACTTTTAGCATGCAGCAATCAAATTGCCAGATATGGCCGTAGTAATAGAACCCAAATCTGGATCTACAAACAACCTGATGTCTTAAAATGTAATTTCAAACCAAACAATATGTGTGGCATTCTTTTAATTGTTTGGATCATAGTTCAGCCAATACATATGTAAGAGACAGTCGCCTAGATTACGAGTTCTGCGTTAGCCTTAAAAAGCAGTATTACGAGTATGGCAGGTAGAAGCTCACCGTTCACTTTTCTTCTGCGACTTTTCCATACCGCAAATCCCCTTACGTCAATTGCGTATCCTATCTTTATAATGGGATTTGCCTAACGCTGGTATTACGAGTCTTGGAAGAAGTGAGCGGTACAGCCTCTACCTCCAAGACTCCTACCGCATAAAAAAGTCAGTAGTTAAGAGTTTTATGGGCTAACTCCGGAACATAAAGCTCTTAACTAAAGTGCTAAAAAGTACACTAACACCCATAAACTACCTATGAACCCCTAAACCGAGGCCCCCCCACATCGCAATCCCTATAATAAAATTATTTAACCCCTAATCTGCCGACCGGACACCGCCGCCACCTACATTATAGCTATGAACCCCTAATCTGCCCCCCCAATGTCGCCGCCACCTACCTACACTTATTAACCCCTAATCTGCTGACCAGACATCGCCGCCACTATAATAAATGTATTAACCCCTAAACCGCCGCAATCCCACCTCGCAAACAGTATAATAAATTTTATTAACCCCTAATCTGCCCCCCCCAACGTCGCCACCACCTACCTACAATTATTAACCCCTAATCTCCCGCCCCCAACGTCGCTGCTACTATAATAAAGTTATTAACCCCTAAACCTAAGTCTAACCCTAACCCTAACACCCCCCCTAAGTTAAATATAATTTAAATAAAACAAAGTAAAATTACTATAATTAAATAAATTAATCCTATTTAAAACTAAATACTTACCTATAAAATAAACCCTAATATAGCTACAATATAACTAATAGTTACATTGTAGCTATTTTAGGATTTATATTTATTTTACAGGCAACTTTGTATTTATTTTAACTAGGTACAATAGCTATTAAATAGTTAATAACTCTTTAATAGCTACCTAGTTAAAATAATTACAAAATTACCTGTAAAATAAATCCTAACCTAAGTTACAAATACACCTAACACTACACTATCAATAAATTAATTAAATAAATTAACTACAATTATCTAAACTAAAATACAATTACATAAACTAAACTATAGTACAAAAGCAAACAAACACTAAATTACAAAAAATAAAAAAATATTACAAGAATTTTAGTCTAATTACACCTAATCTAAGCCCCCTAATAAAATAAAAAAGCCCCCCAAAATAATAAAATTCCCTACCCTATACTAAATTACAAACGTATTCAGCTCTTTTACCAGCCATTAAAAGGGCTTTTTGCGGGGCATTGCCCCAAAGTAATCAGCTCTTTTACCTGTAAAAAAAATACAAGACCCCCCCAACATTACAACCCACCACCCACACACCCCTACTCTAAAACCCACCCGATCCCCCCTTAAAAAAACCTAACACTACCCCATTGAAGATCACCCTACCTTGAGCCGTGTTCACCCAGCCGGGCACCACTGGTTCGTCATCAGATCCATCCAGAATTCTTCATCCGATGGGGCAGAAGAGGACATCTGGACCGGGAGAAGGCTTCATCCAAGCGGCATCTTCAATCTTCATCCATCCGGCGGAGCGGGTCCATCTTCAAGACATCCAACGCGGAGCATCCTCTTCTTCCCGACGACTAACGACGAATGAAGGTTCCTTTAAATGACATCATCCAAGATGGCGTCCCTCGAATTCCGATTGGCTGATAGGATTCTTTCAGCCAATCGGAATTAAGGTAGGAGAAATCTGATTGGTTGATTTAATCAGCCAATCGGATTGAAGTTCAATTCGATTGGCTGATTGGATCAGCCATTAGAATGCAAGGTCAATTCTATTGGCTGATCCAATCAGCCAATCGGATTGAACTTCAATCCGATTGGCTGATTAAATCAACCAATCAGATTTTTCCTACCTTAATTCTGATTGTCTGATAGGATCCTAACAGTCAATCGGAATTTGAGGGACGCCATCTTGGATAACGTCATTTAAAGGAACCTTCATTTGTCGTTAGTCGTCGGGAAGAAGAGGATGCTCCGCGTCTGATGTCTTGAAAATGGACCCGCTCCGCGCCGAATGGATGAAGATAGAAGATGCCACTTGGACGAAGCCTTCTCCCGGTCCGGATGTCCTCTTCTGCCCCATCGGATGAAGACTTCTGGACGGCTCAAGGTAGGGTGATCTTCAATGGGGTAGTGTCAGGTTTTTTTAAGGGGGAATCGGGTGGGTTTTAGAGTAGGGGTGTGTGGGTTGTAATGTTGGGGGGGGTCTTGTATTTTTTTACAGGTAAAAGAGCTGATTACTTTGGGGCAATGCCCCGAAAAATGCCCTTTTAAGGGCTGGTAAAAGAGCTGATTACTTTTGTAATTTAGTATAGGGTAGGGAATTTTATTATTTTGGGGGGGGTTATTTTATTAGGGGGCTTAGATTAGGTGTAATTAGATTAAAAATTTTGTAATTTTTTTTATTTTTTGTAATTTAGTGGGGGGTTTTTTTGTACTATAGTTTATTTATTTATGTATTTTAGTTGAGATAATTGAAAACACCCTATTCTAAAAATAAATAACCTAAAATGGGCATTGCCCTAAAATGGTCAGCTTTTACTTTTCCTAAAAAAAATCCTATCATAAAAATGATGCCCTAAGCAGGGGATTTTGTAGGGCATTGCCCTATGCTAAAAAAACCTATCCTAAATAAAAATCCCACCCAAAAAACCCTAACGCTAAACCCCCAAATTTCTACTCACCAAACTTGTGCTGCTGCTTCTCCAAGGTGGCACTTCTCTTCTTCCATGGTGGCGTTCCTCTTCTATCTTCATCCCTTCTTGGGGCAATTTTTAGTATAGGGTTTTAAAAAAATAGTTTTTTTTGGGGAGGGGGGTTAAGTTTGTTTTTAGTATAGGTGTTTACTAGTTCACTGCCTGACAAATGCCCTTTTAAGGGCAATTTCAGGAGTAGGTTTAAGTGTTAGTATAGGATTTTCTCTTTTGGGGTGAGTTTTTTTTAAAGGGTACCCTCGTTTTCGGATAAGCCTTACTGTTTTCAATTTTTTGTAATGCTAATATTTATTTATTTTTTGTAACCTAGGTGGTGTTAGGTTAGAGGTCTTGGGGGGTTAGCTGTTAGGGAGTTTAGTGTAGGAGTAGTTTGCAGCGGGGGTTGTAGTAGTTTAGGGGTTAATAAGTTTAGGGGTTAAGTAGAGTAGTGAGTTTATTGCGGTGGGGTATTGGCAGTTTAGTGGTTAAGTAGTCTAGGGGTTATTCCGGTGGGGTTAATGTCAGTTTAGGGGTTAATAGGTATGTTTATTAGTTTTAGTGATATATTTAAAAAGGGATCCTTTACTTTATATCGTCAATATCGGTGGTGATGCTAATTGGATGGAATATATCACCAACATTGCAACCCAATGAGATGTATACCGAAACGCCTCTCAGCAATGCTGCCTTTAAACATTGATGTCAGCAAGCTTGGGATATTACACTGGCTTGTTCAACATTGCGGAGGATCCCTTTTGTATATATTGCCACATCGCAACACTTTTAATTATCAGGGCTTTAGGGAGAACAATGAAAAATTTACATTATATTACTTATCTGTTCTACACCCCACTAGGAGTGTAATTTATTCTGCTGGCTGTATTTATAAAACTTGTCAATAGCCTAAATTAAAAAGGACAGTGCACTGTAAAATTGTTTTTCCATTAATGTATTTTCAATGACTGTTATACCAGCTGCAGAGCATAAAATGTATGAGAAATTGCATTCTCAGGTTGATTTGTGCATATGAATGTGCTGGTTTTGTGCTTTTAAACCACAGCCTATTACAATAGGTTAAGTTTGCAGGTAGTATCATATCCCATTATGTTATCATTTTGTGTACATATACAAGCTTTCGTACCTTATATGTGTATGTAAACCAAAGCTAAAAACTTAACTATCCTGCACCACACTGGAAGTGTAATTTCTTCTGCTGGCTGAGTTAACATAGGCTTTTCAATAGCCTAGACTCCAGTATAGAAACTATCAGTATATGTGGGGATATGCCGAAATAAGGGTAAAGGAGCTACTTGTAAACAATTTAATACACTCCAGCAGGTAAAATGAATAATTGGGAACAAATTAAAGGGAAGGCAGTGGTCATGAAGGCAGCATAGCTCTGGAGCTCCGCTAAATGAGTCTCCAATCTTTACTTATACTAGACATGGAAGGCTACTGACCTTCATAAATCTTTGTTCTCACACACACCCATAGCACCACAGTCCACTGAAGACACAACAAAGAGAAAGGGAACAACAAAGAGGTATTGGGGCAAGGACTATATCTCATAATCAGAGCCTGTTGCCTGCAGGCTCCATCTTACCAACGCAGGTTCCTCTCCTCGACCTGCCTTGCCTCACATACAACTTGTATTGATCTGACAGAGACATCCAAAATCAGTCTGGAGCCTGAGAGGGGGCAATAGGGGAGAGATATAGGAAGAGAGTCACGGAGAGGTGGACACCGGCGGAGGATCCATCACTAAGACACATAGTCCTGTGGTCAAGGCCGCAACACCACCCTCTTTACACGGTAATTTCAAATATTTGCATCTTTGAGAGAGCAACAAAATCACACACCCCTGTTCATGTTATACGCCTCATGCTCCCTCCTAACATACCTGCATCAGAGGTAATTTAGCCCATCAGATGACAAGGAGCAGCAAGCAGGGGTAAACTGCCCCCACTGTTATTGGTAATAACACCGCTCAATAAATACTACAACCACTTATATAGTAGGTCAAATATAGAGATCAAAGAGCCTAGCACACACTTGCAACTGTCATCCGTATCCTCACTTCATACTAGACCAGACTTTCCCAGTACCGCTGCATGTCAGGTCATAATACCTATGGATTTCTCTGTTACACAAACAACATATTCCTACCTCACCACCCTCAATAACTTCTGCTTCTGAGCTACATCCTACACATCCTACAGTCTCTTGAGAGGAACAAAGAGATAGATAAACACTTCTAATACATATCTTGAACAGTGTCTTATAAATATACAGGCATAATGTAATAATAGCGACAGAAAGTCCACCAAACAGGACAAAACTGTTTAACCCCTATCCGGTAAAACACAAACAATGCCATCCTATTTTACTAACTCAGAGCAACATGCTTCTTCAACAACTAATACTAGTCAGGGAAAGATGAGACACTGTTCTCACCCGCACAAAATACTCATAAAGGCTGAGAGAACAGCAAAAAGACCAATAGACATAGTATTCCTTTAAGAGACCCGTATCAAACGTAACAAGGAACACAGATTCCTAGTTTCAACATATACCCAACATTTCCACAGGTCGGGCCCTACCAAACAAGGAGGTGTCAGCATACTAATTAAAAGATCAATCCCTTTTACATTAATTAAAAAAACTACAGACACAGAAGACAGACTCCTGGGATTAGTCTGACTTCTTTTTGGAAGACTTATAAACTTATAAATAAATATCTATGCCCCTAACACTGATCAAAAACAATTTTTTGTTACAATGTTTAATTGCATTTAAGATATGTTCAAAGGTCCAATATATCTAGGAGGAGACGTCAACATATCTCTCCAGCCCAAACTAGATAGTACAAATCCTCAAATCAGGCACTACAATGCTATGGAAAAGTCTAAAAACCTACAAGCTCTATGATGCTTGGCGCTTTATACATCCCAATAAAAAAAGATTATACTTTTTATTCCTACCCTAACAAGTCCTACAGCAGAATAGACTATGGGGGGTAGTTATCAAGCCGTCTACTTTTCTGCCTTCGCCGGCCCAATACGCCCGCCTAAGCTCGCCTACCTTCGCCGCCGCGGACCTTGAATACGTTCGCCTAAGTTATCAAATAAAGCTGTCAAAAAGCCGCGGGGCAATGAGCAGCGGACTGTGAGAGTTATCATTCATCCGATCTCGCTGCTCTTCGGCTTTTTCCCAGCTTTATTGCTAGCCTGTCACTAAGCACCCACACTAAACTACACTGTTCTATCCCTATACCGGCACCCCCAGAGCCTCCTGCAACTCAATAAAGTTACTAACCCCTAAACCGCCGCTCCTAGACCCTGCCGCAACTCTTATAAATGTATTAACCCCTAAACCGCCGCTCCTAGACCCTGCCGCAACTCTGATAAATGTATTAACCCCTAAACCGCCACTCCTAGACCCTGCCGCAACTCTGATAAATGTATTAACCCCTAAACCGCCGCTCCTGGACACCACTGCCACCTACAGTATACCTAGTAACCCCTATCCTGCCCCCCCTATACCGTCGCCCTCTATAATAAAATTTTTAACCCCTATCCTGCTGATCCCGCACCTCGCCGCAACTAAATAAATAGTTTAACCCCTAAACCGCCGCTCCCTGAACCCGCCGCAACCTATATTAAACCTATTAACCCCTATCCTGCCCCCCTACACCGTCGTCACCTATAATAAATTTATTAACCCCTATCCTGCCCCCCACTACACTGCCGCCACTGTAATAAAATTATTAACCCCTAAACCTAAGTTAACCCTAACCCTAACGCCCCCCTAACTTAAATATTAATTAAATAAATCTAAATAATATTTCTATTATTAACTAAATTAATCCTATTTAAAACTAAATACTTACCTTTAAAATAAACCCTAATATAGCTACAATATAAATAATAATTATATTGTAGCTATCTTAGGATTTATTTTTATTTTACAGGCAACTTTCAATTTATTTTAACTAGGTACAATAGCTATTAAATAGTTATTAACTATTTAATAACTACCTAGCTAAAAGAAATACAAAATTACCTGTAAAATAAATCCTAACCTAAGTTACAATTAAACCTAATACTACACTATCATTAAATTAATTAAATAAACTACCTACAAATAACTACAATTAAATACAATTACATAAACTAACTAAAGTACAAAAAATAAAAAAAGCTAAGTTATAAAAAATAAAAAAATAAGTTACAAACATTTTAAAAATATTAACTATTTAATAGCTTACCTAGCTAAAATAAACTGAAATTTACCTGTAAAATAAATCCTAACCTAAGTTATAATTACACCTAACACTACACTATACTTTAATAAATTATTCCTATTTAAAACTAAATACTTACCTGTAAAATAAACCCTAATATAGCTACAATATAAATAATAATTATATTGTAGCTATCTTAGGATTTATATTTATTTTACAGGTAACTTTGTATTTATTTTAGCTAGTTAGAATAGTTATTAAATAGTTATTAACTATTTAATAACTACCTAGCTAAAAGAAATACAAAATTACCTGTAAAATAAATCCTAACCTAAGTTACAATTAAACCTAATACTACACTATCATTAAATTAATTAAATAAACTACCTACAAATAACTACAATTAAATACAATTACATAAACTAACTAAAGTACAAAAAATAAAAAAAGCTAAGTTACAAAAAATAAAAAAATAAGTTACAAACATTTTAAAAATATTACAACAATTTTAAGCTACTTACACCTAATCTAAGCCCCCTAATAAAATAACAAACCCCCCCAAAATAAAAAAAATGCCCTACCCTATTCTAAATTAAATAAAGTTCAAAGCTCTTTTACCTTACCAGCCCTTAAAAGGGCCATTTGTGGGGGCATGCCCAAAAAAGTTCAGCTCTTTTGCCTGTAAAAGAAAAATACAACCCCCCCCAACATTAAAACCCACCACCCATATACCCCTAATCTAACCCAAACCCCCCTTACAAAAACCTAACACTAATCCCCTGAAGATCATCCTACCTTGAGTCGTCTTCACTCAGCCGAGCAGCGATGGAACCGAAGTGGACATCCAGAGCGGAAGAAGTTAATCCTCCAAGCGGCGCTGAAGAAATCTTCCATCCGATGAAGTTATCATCCAGGCAGCGCTGAAGAAGTCTTCGATCCGGGCGATGTCATCTTCCAAGAGGCGCTGAAGAGGTCTTTTATCCGGGCGATGTCATCTTCCAAGCCGGGTCTTGAATCTTCCTCCCGCCGACGCGGAACATCCTTCTTCTCCGACGGACTACGACGAATGAAGGCTCCTTTAAGGGACGTCATCCAAGATGGCGTCCCCTCAATTCCGATTGGCTGATAGGATTCTATGGAATCAGCCAATCACATTCAAGTTCAATCCGATTGGCTGATCCAATCAGCCAATCAGATTGAGCTCGCATTCCATTGGCTGTTCCGATCTAAACCTCTAAACCTCTAAACCTCTAAATCCTAGACCCCGCCGCAATTCTTATAAATGTATTAACCCTTAAACCACCGCTCCCGGACACCGCCGCCACCTACATTATACCTAGTAACCCCTATCCTGCCCCCCCTATACCGCCGCCCTCTATAATAAAGTTATTAACCCCTATCCTGCTGATCCCGCACCACGCCGCAACTAAATAAATAGTTTAACCCCTAAACCGCCGCTCCCGGCCCCTGCCGCAACCTATATTAAACTTATTAACCCCTAATCTGCCCCCCCTACACCGTTGCCACCTATAATACATTTATTAACCCCTATCCTGCCCCCCTACACCGCCGCCACTGTAATAAATTTATTAACCCCTAAAAAGTCTAACACTAACCCTAACACCCCCCCTAACTTAAATATTAATTAAATTAATCTAAATAATATTTCTATTATTAACTAAATTAATCCTATTTAAAACTAAATACTTACCTTTAAAATAAACCCTACTATAGCTACAATATAAATAATAATTATATTGTAGCTATCTTAGGATTTATTTTTATTTTACAGGTAACTTTCAATTTATTTTAACTAGGTACAATAGCTATTAAATAGTTATTAACTATTTAATAGCTACCTAGCTAAAATAAAGAGAAATTTACCTGTAAAATAAAAACTAACCTAAGTTACAATTACACCTAACACAACACTATACTTTAATAAATTATTCCTATTTAAAACTAAATACTTACCTGTAAAATAAACCCTAAGATAGCTACAATGTAATTAATAATTACATTGTAGCTATTTTAGGATTTATATTTATTTTACAGGTAACTTTGTATTTATTTTAGCTAGTTAGAATAGTTATTAAATAGTTATTAACTATTTAATAACTACCTAGCTAAAAGAAATACAAAATTACCTGTAAAATAAATCCTAACCTGTTACAATTAAACCTAACACTATACTATCAGTACATTAATAAAATAAATTAACTACAAATAACTACAATTAAATACAATTACATAAACTAACTAAAGTACAAAAAATAAAAAAAGCTAAGTTACAAAAAATAAAAAAAATAAGTTACAAACATTTAAAAAATATTACAACAATTTTAAGCTAATTACACCTAATCTAAGCCCCCTAATAAAATAACAAAGCCCCCCAAAATAAAAAAATTCCCTACCCTATTCTACATTAAAAAAGTTCAAAGCTCTTTTACCTTACCAGCCCTTAAAAGGGCCTTTTGTGGGGCATGCCCCAAAGAAAACTGCTCTTTTGCCTGTAAAAGAAAAATACAACCCCCCCCCCCAACATTAAAACCCACCACCCACATACCCCTAATCTAACCCAAACCCCCCTTAAAAAAACCTAACACTACCCCCCTGAAGATCATCCTACCTTGAGTCGTCTTCACTCAGCCGAGCCACCGATGGAACCGAAGAGGAGATCCGGAGCGGCAGAAGTGATCCTCCAAGGGGCGCTGAAGAAGTCTTCCATCCGATGAAGTGATCCTCCAGGCGGCGCTGAAGAAGTCTTCCATCCGGGCGATGTCATCTTACAAGCGGCGCTGAAGAAGTCTTCCATCCGAGCGATGTCATCTTCCAAGCGGGGTCTTCAATCTTCTTTCTTCAGGATCCATCTTCATCCCGCCGACGCGGAACATCCTTCTTTCCCGACGGACTACCGACGAATGAAGGCTCCTTTAAGGGACGTCATCCAAGATGGCGTCCCTTCAATTCTGATTGGCTGATAGCCAATCGGAATTAAGGTAGGAAAAATCTGATTGGCTGATTAGTTAGGGGGGTGTTAGGGTTAGTGTTAGACTTAGGTTTAGGGGTTCATAAATTTATTACAGTGGCAGCGGTGTAGGGGGGGCAGGATAGGGGTTAATAAATGTATTATAGGTGGCGACGGTGTAGGGGGGGCAGATTAGGGGTTAATAAGTTTAATATAGGTTGCTGCGGGGTCCGGGAGCGGCGGTTTAGGGGTTAAACTATTTATTTAGTTGCGGCGAGGTGCAGGATCAGCAGGATAGGGGTTAATAACTTTATTATAGAGGGCGACGGTATAGGGGGGCAGGATAGGGGTTACTAGGTATAATGTAGGTTGCGGCGGTGTCCGGTAGCGGCGGTTTAGGGGTTAATACATTTATTATAGTTGTGGCGGGGTCAGGGAGCGGCGGTTTAGGGGTTAATATGTATAGAGTAGCTTGCGGTGGGCTCCGGGAGTGGCGGTTTAGGGGGTAATAACTTTATTTAGTTGCGGTGGTGTAGGGGGGGACAGCTTAGGGGTGTTTAGACTCAGGGTACATGTTAGGGTGTTAGGTGTATAGACATCTACCATAGAAATCAATGGGATGTCTGGCAGCAGCGAACTTGTACTTTCGCTAATGTCAGACTCCCATTGATTCCTATGGGATCCGCCGCCTCCAGGGCGGCGGATTGAAAACCAGGTACGCTGGGCCGGAAAAGTGCCGAGCGTAACTGCTAGTTTTTTGATAACTAGCAAAAGTAGTCAGATTGTGCCACACTTGTGTGCGGAACATCTGGAGTGACGTAAGAATCGATCTGTGTCGGACTGAGTCTGGCGGATCGAAGCTTACGTCACTAAATTCTACTTTTGCCGGTCTCTAGCCTTTGATAACTAAGGCGAATCAGCCTCGCCACAAATACGCTGCGGAATTCCAGCATATTTGAGGTTGACGGCTTGATAACTACCCCCCTATGTGTTTATCCCCTTTTGGAAGTATTTCTCTGAAGCGCTGCTGATTGGATCAGCGAGGGGTTTCTGCTCAGGACCAGCAATGCTCTGCAGGTCCCGAGCAGAAACTCTATTGTGCGTTTTCCCCCTTTGAGAATGTTAAATATACAGTAGTAACCCTATGGTTTTAAACAATTAAAGTGCTTTATGCTGTCACACTTTCTGATGTTTGGAACATTTGTTTTAAACATACAGTAGTGCAGGGTTGCTAGCCTTAAAATTACACATGCTAACAAATTAGAGCTTTCACTTTTTTGACTATAATGTCATTTTAAATATGTCCTTTTAAATCTTTTAATGATTTGGGATGTAATGCGTTTGGCTCTGTTAAAAACGAAGATTATGGATATATAAATTATCAAGAAGTGATATGATTTCTAACTGAACCTGTCAACACCAGTTTTGTAGACACCAATTTTAAAGTATTGTTAACATATAATAGAATAATACAAACATAGAAAATTATTTATAAATTATACATAAGCTAAAATGTTTGCAACTGCAGCTCTAATCAGTTATTTGTTATTTTTCTAAAAATAAGATTTATGCTTACCTGATAAATCAATTTCTTTTCAGATATGGTGAGTCCACGAGTTCATCAATTACTGTTGGGAATACCACTCGTGGCCTGCAGGAGGAGGCAAAGAGCACCACAGCAAAAGCTGTTAAGTATCACCTCCCTACCCATAACCCCCAGTCATTCGACCAAAGTTAAATAGAGAAAAGAAAGTAACACAAGGTAGAGGTGCCTGATGTTAGTTAAAAATAAATGTCTTAAATAAGAAGGGTGGGGCTGTGGACTCACCATATCCGAAAATAAATGGATTTATCAGGTAAGCATAAATCTTATTTTCTTTTCTAAGATATGGTGAGTCCACGGGTTAATCAATTACTGTTGGGAATCAATACCCAAGCTAGAGGACACAGATGAACAGGGAGGGACAAGACAGGTAGACCTAAAGAGAAGGCACCACCGCTTGAAGAACCTTTCTCCCAAAAGAAGTCTCAGCCGAGGCAAAAGTATCACATTTGTAAAATTTGGAAAAAGTATGCAGAGAAGACCAAGTTGCAGCCTTGCCAATTTGTTCCACAGAAGCTTCATTTTTGAAGGCCCACGAAGAGGATACAGCCCTAGTAGAATGAGCCATAACTCTCTCAGGAGGCTGCTGTCCAGCTTTTTAATAAGCAAAACGAATTATACTTCTTAACCTTAGAGAAAGAGAAGCAGCAGAAGCTTTCAGACCTTTACGTTTCCCTGAGAAACAAACAAACAGAACAGAAGACTGGCGAAAATGTTTAGTTGCCTGTAAATAAAACTTTAAAGCATGAACAACATCCAAGTTGTGCAACAAACGTTCTTTGTAAGAAGAAGGATTAGGACATAGAGAAAGAACAACATTGCTAACACACACTAGATTTAATCTCCGTTTCCTCACAATGACATTCGCTACTGCCAATAATGGATGCCAATCACTGAAATAACATATGGATTAAAGGGGTTAATGGGGTCTGTGTTAAGCAGATGTATAGAGTAGTGTTTATTATAAGTGTTAAACAATATGGGGCGATTTATTAAGATGCAGGCGGACTAAGAGGCCTACTTATCAAGCTGTCAACTGTGCTGCATTCGCCAGCACCAATACGCTCGCCTGACATCGCCTAACATTGCTGCCACGGACCTGAATACATTCTTTATAGTTAACAAAAAAGCTGTCAAAAAGCCGCGCACCAAGTACGGGGCGATGAGCAGCCGACTGTTGTTAACTGACAGTCATCGATCTTGCTGCTATTCGGCTTTTTCCCAGCTTTATTTGTACCCTGTCACTAAACACCGCCACTATACTATACTGTTTTACCCCTATCCTGCTGCTCACGGACCCCACCGCAACTAAACAAAGTTATTAACCCCTAAACAGCCGCTCCCGGAGCCCACCGCCACTCTAATAAACTTATTAACCCCTATTCCTCCGCAGTCAGGAACAAGCCAGGGATCAGGAACCAGGAAGGACGTCAGGCAGCCAGTTAATACACAGGAACTCTCACAAACAGGTCTGAGACAACGCAAAGGCAAAGCATACTGAACAGAGGCCATTAAAAAATAAGTGATGACATCACAATTCTGAGACTGCATCTTGTCTCATACGGATGATGCACACCAGTCTCGTCATAAAAGGAAGTGCAGGAAATGAGCAGCATCCCCCACAATGCACCACAGTCAACAAGAGAGGTGAGTAAAATGACTCCCCAAAATAAAAAAAAACCCTAGCCTACAACAAACTACAAATAGCCCTTAAAAGGGCCTTTTGCGGGGCATTGCCCCAAAGTAATCAGCTCTTTTACCTGTAAAAAAAAAAAATACAAACACCTCCCCAACAGTAAAACCCACCACCCACACAACTAACCCCCCAAATAAAAAACTAACTAAAAAAACCTAAGCTCCCCATTGCCCTGAAAAGGGCATTTGGATGGGCTTTGCCCTTAAAAGGGCATTTAGCGCTATTGCAGCCCAAACCCTAACCTAAAAATAAAACCCACCCAATACACCCTTAAAAAATCCTAACACTAACCCCTGAAGATTCACTTACAGTTTTGAAGATCCGACATCCATCCTCCAAGAAGCCGGGAGAAGTCCTCATCGAAGCTGGGAGAGGTCTTCATCCAAGCGGCCGAAGTCTTCATCCAAGCTCGCAGAAGTCTTCACCCAGACGGCATCTTCATACATCCGGCGCGGAGCGGCTATATCTTCCAGACATCCGACGCAGAGCTAAATGCCCTTTTAAGGGCATTGCCCATCCAAATGCCCTTTTCAGGGCAATGGGGAGCTTAGGTTTTTTAGTTAGGTTTTTATTTGGGGGGTTGGTTGTGTGGGTGGTGGGTTTTACTGTTGGGGGGGTGTTTGTATTTTTTTTTTTTACAGGTAAAAGAACTGATTTCTTTGGGGCAATGCCCCGCAAAAGGCCCTTTTAAGGGCTTTTTGTAGTTTATTGTAGGTTAGGTTTTTTTTATTTTCATAGGTCCCTTAGATTAGGTGTAATTAGTTTAAATCTTTGATAGTTTCTTTTTGGGTAACTTAGTGTTTATTTTTTTGTGTAACTTACGCCTAGATTACGAGTTTTGCATTAGAGGCTATGCGGTGCTAACGAGCAGTTTTCTCTCACCGCTCACTTACATACAACGCTGGTATTACGAGTTTTCAGAAACCTGTTGTTAAAAGACAAAAGTGAGCGTTGAGCAAAATTTAGCTCCAAATCTCACTCCAAAACCAGCGCTGCTTAAGTCAGCGGTGAGCTGGTGTAACATGCTCGAGCACGATTTCCCCATAGGAATCAACGGGGAGAGCCGGCAGAAAAAAAGTCTAAGACCTGAAAAAAAGCAGAGTAAAACTCACTAACGCAGCCCCATTGATTCCTATGGGGAAATAAAATTTATGTTTACGGCAGATTAGGGGTTAAAAATATTTAATGAATGTTTGCGAGGCGGGAGTGCGGCGGTTTAGGGGTTAATATGTTTATTATAGTGGCAGAAACGTTGGGGCGGTAGATTAGGGGTTAATAATATAATGTATGTGACTGCGATGTCGGGGGCGGCACTTTATGGGTTAATAAATGTAGGTAGGTGGCGGCGATGTTAGGGGCGACATATTAGGAGTTAATAATATTTAACTAATGTTTGCAAGGCGGGAGTGCAGCGGTTTAGGGGTTAATATGTTTATTATAGTGGCGGCGACGTTGGGGGCGGCAGATTAGGGGTTAATAAGTGTAGGTAGGTGGTGGCGACATTGGGGCGGCAGATTAGGGGTTAATAAATATAATGTAGGTGTCGACGATGTTGGGGGCAGCAGATTATGGGTTCATAAATATAATGTAGGTGGCGGTGGTGTCCAGAGCAGCAGATTAGGGGTTAAAATTTGTATTTTTTTTAGTATTTGCAATGCGGGAGGGCTTTGGTTTAGGGGTTATTAGGTAGTTTATGGGTGTTAGTGTACTTTTTAGCACTTTAGTTATTAGTTTTATGCTACGGCGTTGTACCATAAAACTCTTAACTACTGACTTTTAAATGCGGTAGGACTCTTGACAGGAGAGGGTGTACCGCTCACTTTTTGGCCTCCCAGGACAGACTCGTTATACCGGCGCTATAGAAGTCCCATAGAAAAAAAAGACTTTACGAAGTTTACGTAAGTCGTTTTGCGGTAAGGTCAAAGAAGTGTGCGGTGACCCTAAACCTTCAAAACTCGTAATACCAGCAGGCGTAAAAAAGCAGCGTTAGGACCTCTTAATGCTGCTTTTTTACCCTAACGCACAACTCATAATCTAGTCGTTAGTGTTTGTTATGTTTTGTAACTTTGTAATTTTTTAGTGTAGATTTAAATTATTTGAGTAGGGTTAGGTGTTTAAATATATAATATAGTTAATTTAATTTGTAGCTTAATGTAATTTTAGTATAAAATTTAGGTTAGATTAATTATTAATATAATATAGTTTAATGTAATTTTATTATAATAGCTAGGGTAGATTATATATTAGTTTAATATAGTTTAATGTAATTTTATTATAATAGTTAGTGTAGGTTAATTAATAGTTTAATATAGTTTAATTTAATTCTAAAGGTAAGTTTAAATTGATTATAAGATAGGGATGAGTTAATATTTAATATAAAGTTAGCGGGTTGTTAGGTTTAGGGGTTAATAACTTTATTTAGTTGTGGTGGGCTCCGGGAGCGGCGGGATAGGGGTTAATAACTTTATGTAGGTGGCGGCGGTGTCTGGAGCGGCAGATTAGGGGTTAATAAGTATAATGTAAGTGGCGGCGGTGTCGGGGCAGCAGAATAGGGGTTAATAAGTATAATGTAGGTGGTGGCGGTATAGGGGGCGGCAGAATAGGGGTTAATAAGTATAATGTAGGTGGCGGCGGTGTCGGGGCGGCAGATTAGGGGTTAATAAGTATAATGTAGGTGGCGGTGGTATAGGGGGCGGCAGAATAGGGGTTAATAAGTATAATGTAGGTGGCGGCGGTGTAGGGGGCGGCAGATTAGGGGTGTTTAGACTTAGGGTACATGTTAGGGTGTTAGGTGTTAACATAACTTTTATTCTCCCATAGGAATCAATGGGATATCGGGCAGCAGCGAACATAAGCTTTCGCTGCTTTCAGACTTCCATCGATTCCTATGGCATCCGCCGCCTCCAGATTGAAACGAGGTACGCTGGTCAGGAATAGTGGCGAGAATACCTGGTAGGTATTTGTTAACTAGCAAATGTAGTCAGATAGTGCCAAATTTGTATTCGGAACATCTGTAGTGACGTAAGCATCGATCTGTGTCGGACTGAGACCAGCAGATCGTATGTTACATCACAAAATTCTACTTTTGCCGGTCTGTAGACTTTGATAAATAAGGGGAATTAAGATCGACACAATTACGCTGCGGAATTCCAGCGTATTTGCGGTTGACGGCTTGATAAATAGGCCTCATAGGCTGTCGGCATTTAACATTGCGCAAACATTTCTAGTGAAATGCTTGTGCAATGCCGCACCTGCAGATTTGCGGCAAATCGGCTGCTATTAGGGGGTGTCAATCATCCCGATTGTATCTGATCGGGGAGGGTTGCGGTCCGCCACCTCAGAGGAGGCGGATAAGTTAAGGAGCAGCGGTCTTATGACTAAGGCTAACTTCAGGACTTGCATATTACAACTGCATTAACTTCTTCTCCCTATAGACTTTAATGGAGGGTGATGATGAAAAAAACTAACACATCGCTCACATTTTAACCCGACACCAAGTTAAACCAAGTGTGCTCAACCCAACATGAGTTATTCCTATTTTACATTCCAATCTTCTTCACATAGAAGAAAATGTTCTTTATATTTTGAAATATAGATCTCTCTCTCTCTCTCTCTCTCTCTCTCTCTCTCTCTATATATATATATATATATATATATACTGTATGTATATATATATATATATATATATATATATATATATATATATATATATATATATATATATATTTATATAAAGAACATTTTCTCCTATGTGAAGAACATTGGAATGTAAAATATTTACGGTAAATGCACAGTAAAACACTTCTAAATTTTAAAATTGAATAAAAATGTTTTTGGATGTTTATAGGTATTTGAAAGAAAGGGCTCCAAATTAAATATATATATATATATATATATATATATATATATATATATATATATATATATATATATATATATATATATGTGTGTATACATATGTTTATATGTGTATTTATGTATGTATATACATCTATATATATGTATGTATATAATCTATGGCTAGATTACAAGTGACGCGCTATCTCACGCTCCCGCCCAAGCATAAACTTTGCTAGAAGTAATCTTTTTGCGCACGCGTATTACAAGTTTAAAGTAAAAGTTTTGTGCGTTAGCAAAAGCGGAAGCACGCTAACCTCAGGACTTCAGATATTGTGACCGCATTAACTTTTTTTTTTTTTTTAAATCTTTATTTAAACAATTTTGGGTACAGCCAGACATAAAGAAATTTAAAGTATACTTATACAGTAAAGCCTGTGACAATAAACCATACAGGATAATAATCATCAATACATAATAATTCATTTCTGCTACATTTCTTCTTACTTAACATGTTGTTTTACAGAAGTCATGCATATCGAGTCAAGAAAAAGTCCATTCTAGTACCCTTGTTGTGGTTTTTCTTTCCCATCTCTCCTCTGTGGAGGTTAGGGAAACAGACACATAAAAAATACACTCAGAAACAAAACAAACAAACAAAAGAAAGAAAAACACATAACCCTCCTCCTCTCCCATACCCCTAACAAGGACTAATACCATTCAGATGGAAAGATATTTAGTAAGATTAAAGATTCAAAATATTCTGTTCTACAGAAATTACAAATGAAAAGAAATTGAGTGGACAGTGGGTAAGATAAAATAACTCAACCATTTCATGAAAAATTCTTTAATCTTTTTGTTATGTAAAGGTGATATATTCAATTGTTCAAAAACTATCTGAAAATAAATAGAGTGTATAAAGCATGTCATTGTGGGTGCCTTCTTATTCTTCCAATTTTTCAATATCAAGCTACGACCCAGAGTAATCACAGTATTTATAAGATTAGCATTTACTCTATTAGGCTTTTTAACTAAGAAAAAAAAAGATATCTTTGGATTTAATTTTTACCTTATTTTCTAGAAATGTATTAAGCCAAAATTCCACTTTGCTCCAGAACTGTAATATTTTGGGACAAGCCCAGAAGCAGTGTACTATATCTGCAGTTGAACTATTACATTTGGGGCAATTATTAATAATATTGATGTCCCATTTATACATTTTCCAAGGTGTCAGATAGGCATTATTAAGTCATTTTATATGGGATTCTTCCCAGGCTGTAGGGATAGGAGCACTCTTAACCCATTTTAAGCTTGCATTCAGTAATTCTATAGACATATCACTATAATGGGTGCTCCATTTCTCTAGTAATTTGCTAGATATTAATTGACCCTGTTTTGCCAAGAAAATTTTGTATAGTAAGGTTATACTGTGATTGCCAGGTTTATAACTCACCATATAAGTTTTCATGTCCCCCCATCCAGCAATTTCTGAATTTAATTTTCTGATTCCTGTTATAAAATGTCTGATCTGCAGGTAAGCAAAACATTTTTTATTTGATAAACTAAATTCTCTAGAAATGTCTTCAAAAGATCTGATTTGAGACAGATTATCTAGACATTGGTATACATAAGACAATCCTTTTTGGGTCCAAATATTATAGGTCTCACAAGATAGGCCGGGGATAAACTTTGGGTTACCTAGTATCGGGAGAAACGGGGATAGTTCAAAATTTACGTCTAGCATTATGTTAAGTTTTTGCCACGCTTCAATGGTATTTCGTATTATATTCATATTTTTAATATGATTTGGCAATTGTAAAATTGGATAATGAAGCAAGGCTTTCAATAAATATGGAGCAGACAGTTCCTCTTCCATTAGTAGAAGCGTAAGATAGTTGGCTTCCATTAGCCAATCGAATGCAAAGCGCGCTAATGTAGTAATATTGTATTTTTTAATATCTGGGAGGGACAGGCTGCCATCTTCTGGTCTGAGGGTTAATTTTATTATAGATAGCATGTGTCTCCTGCTGCTCCATAAAAATTTAGCACAATCTCTGTTAAAACTCTTAATATCTTGATTCAATATAAAAAAAGGAACATTTTGCATAATGTACATCAATTGTGGGAATAGGATAGTTTTGATGATCATCACTTTGGCTGAAAGAGAGATAGGAAAGGCACTCCATCTCTGAAGTTTCTCAGTTGCTTTTCTAAAAAAAAATTAATGGTTTGGATCTGCATGTAGGTGTATTCCTAAATATTGAATACTAGAGGACTCCTGGAAAGGATGTTCTTTAATACTTTTTTTATTTTTGTGTATCCATAAAATTTCGGATTTACTGACATTGATTTTATAGCCGGAAAAGGAACTAAATATATCCATAATATTCAAAGCCTTAGGTATATTTGTCTTTGTGTTCTTAACAAATAACAGCACCATCTGCGTATAATGATAATGCTAGTTTTTGCTCTCCTAGTCTAATGCCTTGTAGTTCTTCTCATAAGAGAATAGCAAGGGGTTCTATAGCAATGTTAAATAATAACAGGGAGAGTGGGCATCCCTGTCTCGTCCCCCTATGTAATATAAGATTAGAAGTCTGACTTCCGTTTATTAATATGGAAGATCTTGGGTGATCATATATGATTTTAACAAATTGAACAAAATAGCCTGAGAAGCCAAACTTATCTAGTGCTGTGAATAGATGGTCCCAAACCACAGAGTCGAACGCCTTCTCTGCATCAATTGTGATTAATGCAAAGTCCTGATTACTCGTTGTTTTATTACGTAATTTATTCCAAAAATATTCAAGTACCAAAGAGACTTTCTGTATATTTTTAGTTGAAGACCTTCGGGACATGAAACCCGATTGGTCTGCGTGGATAATGGACTCAAGACATGCTTTCAAACAATGGGAAATAATGTGAGTTAGCAACTTGTAGTCTGTATTAAGTAATGAAATGGGTCTATAAGACCCTGGCTCTAAAGGATTTTTACCTTTTTTCAGGATCAGTAATATAATAGACGCAGAGAAGTATTTCAACATGGTTTGACCATTAATATAATAATCGTTAAACAATGGGACTAAGACACCCACTATCTCTGTTTTTAGTATTTTATACTTTTCAGCAAGTATCTGGTCTGGGCCAGGGTCTTTATTGCACTTAGCATTATTTATGGCTTCCAAAACCTCATCTCTGGTTATAGATCTGTTTAAAACATCAAGCAGTTCTCGTGATATTTTAAGTGGCGTGATTTTGTGCCAAAAATCATTTTTGTTATCCATATTAATATCTTTAGCGGAATATAGCTTTTGAAAGTATTCTAAAAAAACATTTTTAATTTTGGTAAGATCCATAACTCTATCTGTCCCGTCTGTAATTGCTTCTATCATATTAGTTTTTTTCCTGGCTTTATCCAATCTGGATAAAAATTTGGCCGATTTACCATATTGACCTTTGTATATAGCACTTATCTTTAGTTCTTCCCATGACACCTTTTGTTTAGTAAAAATATCCCTTTCTACTTTAGCCGTTTTATATTTGTCCCATAACAATTTAGAAGGCTCGTTAATATATTTACGGAATGTATTCTGAACCTGATTAGATAACTGGATTTCCCTCTCCTGCATCTTTCTTTTTTTTTTATATCATATAAGCTTTGATCTCCCCTCTTAAGCAGGCTTTGGGGGTTTCACAAAAAATGTCTGTTCTTTCTCTATACGTTCTATTTAGATTAGTTAAATTCTCTCCATTTATGTTTTAGCCAATTACAAAATTTGAGATAGTTTACTAAAAATTTTAGGAAAAAGAAATTGTTCCTTTCATTTCTCTGGCTTGGTTGCAAACAAATGTCTAATGAAATAATCGCATGGTCAGAGATAATTATATCATATATCTTTGCCTTAACTTCTAGTTTAATTAGTGAACTTGATAATAAAAAAAGATCTATCCTGGGGGGGCGGAGTTAACCGCCGAACTAGTTGGTCGCATTTTTATAGAGCTCCGGCTCCAACTATTATAAAAGAGACTCATATGACTTATTTCATCGCTCAAACTCATCTGGACTGAGTCCCATTACTAGAAATTACTTTCAGAACGAGCTGGAGAAGCTTTTATAAGCCTTATAGTACTTTATTGGACGACTATTGGCATAGTGGATAAGGCTTTCAAGATAATCAAAATGGCGGAGCCTTCGTGTGAACAGAGACTTATAAGTGTATTAGAGGAATGCTTTTCACATTTCAGGCAAGAACTTACAAGTGTGTTTGGGCAGGAACCAGCAGCTGAAGCGACTTCTGAAGATTCTAAGAGAATACAGTGCTTTTCTGAGGGTAATCTGCAATATTGTCGTGTGACTCACCCTTGCGATATTGGAAGCGAAGCTGTCTTGAAGCGGGAATGGAGCCCTGGGTCTTCTCTGAACTATCTGATCTTGGACGTGGCAGATGTCCACCTGGATGGACATAGGGTCCGGTATTTGGGTCATTCCGTCCAACTGCAGGTCCTAAGTGAGCACATGGCGGGGCCGTATCTAAACCTGACTAAACAACAAGAGGGCTTTTGGCCTAAACATATTTACGCTGAAGCTCGGGAGTTAAGCATTGGACTGACTTCAGCAGACGAGGGTAATCCTCTTGTGCTTTTAACCAGGGCTCCTGGCTACCGCTCATACCGGAGAGTGACCCGCCCGTAAGTAAACAAAGTGCTGTCCTATCATTAAATGGAGGAAAGAGACCCTGGCCTAATGCACTGAAAACCTATCTTCTAATATTGGAAAGTGTAACACCAGAGAGATCCAGTACTAGTGGTCCAGTTAGTCGATGGGGTAGTGTGTCTATAGACTGGATAAAGGAACTGTGCATTGCAAATCTCTTACGGCTAGATTTAGAGTTTTGTCGGTAACGACCCGTGTAGCTAACGCTGGCTTTTTTCTGGCCGCACCTTTAAAATAACTCTGGTATTGAGAGTCCACAGAATGGCTGCGTTAGGCTCCAAAAAGGGAGCGTAGAGCATATTTAACGCCACTGCAACTCTCGATACCAGAGTTGCTTACGGACGCGGCCAGCCTCAAAAACGTGCTCGTGCACGATTCCCCCATAGGAAACAATGGGGCTGTTTGAGCTGAAAAAAACCTAACACCTGCAAAAAAGCCGCGTTCAGCTCCTAACGCAGCCCCATTGTTTCCTATGGGGAAACACTTCCTACGTCTGCACCTAACACTCTAACATGTACCCCGAGTCTAAACACCCCTAACCTTACACTTATTAACCCCTATTCTGCCGCCCCCGCTATCGCTGACCCCTGTATATTATTTTTAACCCCTAATCTGCCGCTCCGTAAACCGCCGCTACTTACATTATCCCTATGTACCCCTAATCTGCTGCCCCTAACACTGCCGACCCCTATATTATATTTATTAACCCCTAATCTGCCCCCACAACGTCGCCTCCACCTGCCTACACTTATTAACCCCTAATCTGCCGACCGGACCGCACCGCTATTATTATAAAGTTATTAACCCCTAATCCGCCTCACTAACCCTATAATAAATAGTATTAACCCCTAATCTGCCCTCCCTAACATCGCCGACACCTAACTTCAAACATTAACCCCTAATCTGCGGACTGGAGCTCACCGCTATTCTAATAAATGTATTAACCCCTAAAGCTAAGTCTAACCCTAACACTAACACCCCCCTAAGTTAAATATAATTTTAATCTAACGAAATTAATTAACTTTTATTAAATAAATTATTCCTATTTAAAGCTAAATACTTACCTGTAAAATAAATCCTAATATAGCTACAATATAAATTATAATTATATTATAGCTATTTTAGGATTAATATTTATTTTACAGGTAACTTTGTATTAATTTTAACCAGGTACAATAGCTATTAAATAGTTAAGAACTATTTAATAGCTAAAATAGTTAAAATAATTACAAATTTACCTGTAAAATAAATCCTAACCTAAGTTACAATTAAACCTAACACTACACTATCAATAAATAAATTAAATACAATTCCTACAAATAACTACAATGAAATAAACTAACTAAAGTACAAAAAATAAAAAAGAACTAAGTTACAAAAAATAAAAATATATTTACAAACATAAGAAAAATATTACAACAATTTTAAACTAATTACACCTACTCTAAGCCCCCTAATAAAATAACAAAGCCCCCCAAAATAAAAAAATGCCCTACCCTATTCTAAATTTCTAAAGTTCAAAGCTCTTTTACCTTACCAGCCCTGAACAGGGCCCTTTGCGGAGCATGCCCCAAGAAGTTCAGCTCTTTTGCCTGTAAAAAAACCCATACAATACCCCCCCCAACATTACAACCAACCACCCACATACCCCTAATCTAACCCAAACCCCCCTTAAATAAACCTAACACTAAGCCCCTGAAGATCTTCCTACCTTATCTTCACCATACCAGGTTCACCGATCGATCCAGAAGAGCTCCTCCGATGTCCTGATCCAAGCCCAAGCGGGGGGCTGAAGAGGTCCATGATCCGGCTGAAGTTTTCATCCAAGCGGGAGCTGAAGAGGTCCTCCATCCGGTAGAAGTCTTCATCCAAGCGGGGCAGAAGAGGTCTTCCATCCGATTGAAGTCTTCATCCAAGAGGCATCTTCTATCGTCATCCATCCGGAGCGGAGCGGCAGCATCCTGAAGACCTCCGACGCGGAACATCCATCCTGGCCGACGACTGAACGACGAATGACGGTTCCTTTAAATGACGTCATCCAAGATGGCGTCCCTCGAATTCCGATTGGCTGATAGGATTCTATCAGCCAATCGGAATTAAGGTAGGAATATTCTGATTGGCTGATGGAATCAGCCAATCAGAATCAAGTTCAATCCAATTGGCTGATCCAATCAGCCAATCAGATTGAGCTTGCATTCTATTGGCTGATCGGAACAGCCAATAGAATGCGAGCTCAATCTGATTGGCTGATTCCATCAGCCAATCAGAATATTCCTACCTTAATTCCGATTGGCTGATAGAATCCTATCAGCCAATCGGAATTCGAGGGACGCCATCTTGGATGACATCATTTAAAGGAACCGTCATTCGTCGTTCAGTCGTCGGCCAGGATGGATGTTCCGCGTCGGAGGTCTTCAGGATGCTGCCGCTCCGCTCCGGATGGATGACGATAGAAGATGCCTCTTGGATGAAGACTTCAATCGGATGGAAGACCTCTTCTGCCCCGCTTGGATGAAGACTTCTACCGGATGGAGGACCTCTTCAGCTCCCGCTTGGATGAAGACTTCAGCCGGATCATGGACCTCTTCAGCCCCCCGCTTGGGCTTGGATCAGGACATCGGAGGAGCTCTTCTGGATCGATCGGTGAACCTGGTATGGTGAAGATAAGGTAGGAAGATCTTCAGGGGCTTAGTGTTAGGTTTATTTAAGGAGGGTTTGGGTTAGATTAGGGGTATGTGGGTGGTGGGTTGTAATGTTGGGGGGGGGTATTGTATGGGTTTTTTTACAGGCAAAAGAGCTGAACTTCTTGGGGCATGCCCCGCAAAGGGCCCTGTTCAGGGCTGGTAAGGTAAAAGAGCTTTGAACTTTAGTAATTTAGAATAGGGTAGGGCATTTTTTTATTTTGGGGGGCTTTGTTATTTTATTAGGGGGCTTAGAGTAGGTGTAATTAGTTTAAAATTGTTGTAATATTTTTCTTATGTTTGTAAATATTTTTTTATTTTTTGTAACTTAGTTCTTTTTTATTTTTTGTACTTTAGTTAGTTTATTTCATTGTAGTTATTTGTAGGAATTGTATTTAATTTATTTATTGATAGTGTAGTGTTAGGTTTAATTGTAGGTAATTGTAGGTAGTTTATTTAATTAATTTATTGATAGTGTAGTGTTAGGTTTAATTGTAGGTAATTGTAGGTATTTTATTTAATTTATTGATAATGTAGTGTTAGGTTTAATTGTAACTTAGGTTAGGATTTATTTTACAGGTAATTTTGTAATTATTTTAACTAGGTAGCTATTAAATAGTTCTTAACTATTTAATAGCTATTGTACCTGGTTAAAATAAATACAAAGTTACCTGTAAAATAAATATAAATCCTAAAATAGCTATAATATAATTATAATTTATATTGTAGCTATATTAGGATTTATTTTACAGGTAAGTATTTAGCTTTAAATAGGAATAATTTATTTAATAAGAGTTAATTAATTTCGTTAGATATAAATTATATTTAAGTTAGGGGGGTGTTAGTGTTAGGGTTAGACTTAGCTTTAGGGGTTAATGCATTTATTAGAATAGCGGTGAGCTCCGGTCGGCAAATTAGGGGTTAATGTTTGAAGTTAGGTGTCGGCGATGTTAGGGAGGGCAGATTAGGGGTTAATACTATTTATTATAGGGCTAGTGAGGCGGATTAGGGGTTAATAACTTTATTATAATAGCGGTGCGGTCCGGTCGGCAGATTAGGGGTTAATAAGTGTAGGCAGGTGGAGGCGACGTTGAGGGCGGCAGATTAGGGGTTAATAAATATAATATAGGGGTCGGCGGTGTTAGGGGCAGCAGATTAGGGGTACATAGCTATAATGTAGGTGGCGGCGCTTTGCGGTCGGCAGATTAGGGGTTAATTATTGTAGGTAGCTGGCGGCGACGTTGTGGGGGGCAGGTAAGGGGTTAATAAATATAATACAGGGGTCGGCGGAGTTAGGGGCAGCAGATTAGGGGTACATAAGTATAACGTAGGTGGCTGTCGGCAGATTAGGGATTAAAAAAATGTAATCGAGTGGCGGCGATGTGGGGGGACCTCGGTTTAGGGGTACATAGGTAGTTTATGGGTGTTAGTGTACTTTAGAGCACAGTAGTTAAAAGCTTTATGAACCGGCGTTAGCCCAGAAAGCTCTTAACTACTGACTTTTTTCTGCGGCTGGAGTTTTGTCGTTAGAATTCTAACGCTCACTTCAGACACGACTCTAAATACCGGAGTTAGAAAGATCCCATTGAAAAGATAGGATACGCAATTGACGTAAGGGGATCTGTGGTATGGAAAAGTCGCGGCTGAAAAGTGAGCGTTAGACCCTTTTTTGAGTGACTCCAAATACCGGCGGTAGCCTAAAACCAGCGTTAGGAGCCTCTAACGCTGGTTTTCACGGCTACCGCCAAACTCCAAATCTAGGCCTTATTGTTCTGTGGAACTACTGCTTGGATTCTTGGCATTGGATTAGGATGACTTCTAGATGTACATCCATGCTTCTATTTGGATCAATGACGTAGTTAAAAAAAATATATATATACCTGTTGTTAATGCTTTGCAATGTTTTTTTTTTGCTCCGGTTATTATTGTATGTTTGCAATTGTTTCTCACCAATGTTTTTTTATTCATGTTAGCACTGTTCGCTTCCTAAATGTGTTTTTTTACATTCTGATATCTGTGTTGGATCAATATTTATGCTTGCCTTTCTCTGGCGTTGGAGGTATGCACCAATACTTTAAACTGTTCTACCTTTGCTGAGAAATAAGCACTGTAACCAGGGCTATATCTTATATTTATTACTAAAGCCTCAAAATAATTTGATGTACATAACTCTTTGCCTTGCCTGAGGGTGTGTAGAAAATGTCATATATATGTATATGTTGTATTGAGCTGAGAGGTAGTGAGTGCTGCTCTAGAACATGCAGGTATACCCAATAGAATTTAGATTATGCTCTATTACAGTTGATGATCTCAGTTTTTTATTCTTCACATTTTAGCTTAATACATGGGCTTATTGTACACTGAGAGGAGACAGTCAGATGAGAATTTATTATAGAGTCTGAGTCAACCTATTTACCCATTATATGTTTTCTTGATAAATATACTCATGGGTCCACTACTCACGGCCGGGTTGGTGAGGCTGATGGGTATTATTAATATATTCCTCTCATGGGTGATGCAGTACCTGGATTTAAGGAACCCTGTATGCCTGTGGCGGTTTGTATATAACCTGTGACCATGCTAGACTAAAAAAGAGATATAACTGCCATTATACATATATTATCTTTCTGGTACAACTGACATACATTCATAAGTCACCCTGTCTCAGAAAATGCCAGAGTGTAATATGTTTTACCATTTTCAGTAGGATAGGTCTATATGCTCTTCCTTTATTTCTCTACATATTGGCTCAATTTACACTACCAGGCGAGACTAGATGAAAAAAATATATTTGTATTTCTGTGGTAATGTCTGTTGATTATTGTTGGACACTATAAGATGATGTTTTAACTGCTAGTTCCTAAAATATACTTCCTCATATGTAAATACTTGTGTGGCAGTCAGGTTAATATTCATGTCTCCTAAAAAGGAACTATTAGAGCTGGTGTATTGTATAGCCATTATCATATGTGGCCAAATCACTATTTAAATACACCTACCACCTACATATTATAGAATATTGATGTTTAGTGCCCAAGATATAGTCCGGTACTTTATCCCGTTCCATTATACGTTTATATATGCGTAGCCTTAGGGTATGAAACTGCCTATAAGATAGTGTTAGGAAACCCTTGCTATGTGAATATATTCATAGAGTTTGTCCTGAGGCCATAATCTTCAGAATACTGTCTCCGCCCCCCACCAAACTTGTTTACTGTTTAAACAATAAGAACGCAGATTCTATTGAATCTTCCCATATACCCATTATTTAGCTACATCCATATAGCGGCTATTAAGAATCCCCTCCCTAGTCTATCTACTATTCCCTTTATTTTGTTGCATTTGAACGCCTGAGGCCATACTGGTCCATATTTGTTCTTATTGGAATAGGTAGTAGAATATATAAATAAAAATGAGGTCTTACTATTATAATTCAATTTAAGGGACAGAGTGTTAGAGCAATCAATAGTACTGATACAAGTTTATAAGTTAGACATTTAGCTATGATTAGTTTATGAGCCAGAGACATGTTAAATCTTCAATCTTGGGCTAAACTATATCACAGTCTTTATGAAGATTACTATTTATTATGCTGTTCTGTCTGTCTAAATATAGTCTCATCCTTTATTGTAACATGTTCCCTGAGAAAATCTGTATTTTCAATGTATGATATGTACGTTTTGAAAACCTCAATAAAAAAAAAAAAAAAAAAGATCTATCCTGGATAGAGAGCTATGAGATTTAGAATCACAAGTGAAAGATTTCGTATCTGGATATTGTAGGCGTCATATATCATAGAGTTTCAAATTCTTGCATACTTGTATAAATATTTTTGCCTTCTTCTTAGAAAAGACAGAGTTTTGGGGCTAAATTTGTCTAATGTTTTTGTCGGTATCAAGTTAAAATCGCCAGCTAAGATTATATTATGGCCAATATATTTAGTTAACAAGCAGACTAGACTATTCCAGAAACTGGGCTCTGTTTTATTAGGACCATAAACATTACAGATGATCAACTTAGTCCCCTTCACTTGTAGTTCTAGGACTACCCACCTCTCTTGGGGATCTAAAACTGTATTGATAATGTTATATGACAATTTTTTGTTTATCAGAAAGGCTACTCCTTTTTTTCTCCGGGAACAAGGAGTGGCTATCACCTCCCCGATCCATTTGCTTTTAAGTTTAACTGCTTCCTCCGCTTTAAATGTGTTTCTTGTATTAAAGCTATATCAGGATTGTATTTCCCTAAATGTTTGATTATTACTTTTCTTTTTATTGGGGAGGTGATGCCACCCACGTTCCAGGAGAGACACCTAATATATCCCTTTATCAAGAAAACATGTATTCATCTAGGGGAGGGAGAGGAAAGAAAAAAACAACAAAAAACAAAAAAAACCACACACACCAACCACACCACATATACATAACATATACACAATAAAACCTTCTCAGCCAAAGTGCAAAACAGTATTGCTTTCCCCCCCCCCAATGTAAGCCCACTTATCAGAAATAACAATCTCATCTCAGTTACAATATACATAACCATCAAGTGAGTGACAATTTGTGTTCTTTAGCTTCTTCTATATTGCCTAACTTAACTATACCCTCTTTATCCTCAAGATTTTTGCAGGGTACAATAATTTTGCTTTATAGCCGTCTTGAGTTAGCTTGGTGCAGAATGGAGCCATTTCTTTCCTCCTAGAAGCAGTGTCACTGGAGTAATCTTGAAACAACAAGATCTATATGGAGGTTCTCAACTTTTCTGTACAATCGCAGGACGTTTATTTTATCTTGAATTTTTTTTTTTTTTTTTTACCAGAATTGGTCTGTGGATATTTTTTCCAGTGGCTCTGCTTCTAGGAGGTCCCAGCCTATGCACTCTTTCCGCCACTAATGGTAACTTCTGATGTTCCATACCTAAGGCTTGGGGAAGTATTACTGTTGAAAAGTGTAGTAAATCTTTAAATTCCTCTATTTTTTTTATTTTTAAATTGTTCCGCCTTGAGCGGTCCTCAAGATCATCTATCCTGGTGGTCACAAACATAAGTTTCTTTTCTTGATCTAAGATTTTCTGTGAGTGGTTATTAGATGTATCCTCAATAACTGATATTCTGTCTTCTGCCTCTGTTAGTCTACTAGCAAATTGTCTTAACTCTACTGATAAACTAGACATTTGATTTTTAAGAATTTCAAATTTGGCGTAAAAAGATATCAGAAAGTTGATTAACTAATGGTTGTAAATCTGTTTTCAGATTTGTGCCCTCATTAGGGTTCTCAATTGTGACATCAGATGTAAGGGGCTTTCTATCCTTAATTTTAGCAGGCATGATTAAGGAAATAGTGCTATTTGTGAGAAGAAAAAGCACACAGAGGGGAAAAACCCTGCCGAAAACTATAGGGTTACAAATTCTTCTCGTTGAGAGAATCTTCAGTGTTTTGTTTTTTTCTCTCTAAATGTGTGTGGATTTGCAGTGAATTGTGTTTAAATATAATCAAAAATGTGACAAAAACTACCTGTATTGATGTGACGTGTTAAATGATCACGCCAATAACAATATTATGCGCATCCTATATAAAGAATAGAATTTTAACAATTTAGCTATTTATTCCTTTATTCAGCCACTGTAGCAGTAGGGAAATTTATTTCCCACTGCTTAGGCTGAGTTAGCTCGCCGAACTTTATATCTACCAAATGCTCCACAGATCGTAAATAGAGAAAGTAGATATAACAAGCTAGACATAAACTTCCAGAATTTTCACAGTGCAGATTCCTTATAGCTTAAACCCACCCCCCCCCAAAAAAAAAATAAAAAAATGTTAGCATTATTACCAGGAGTATACAAACATGGAGAACAGTTCCCACCTATAGGCCCCTTACATATCTAACATTTATTACATAAGCCTAAAATTGTCTTCATTTTACATTCTGAGATAATAGTAACAATCAGCTGATCAGTTTAAGCAATATAATCACTGCTATTCAGTTAGTAGAGTACAAACACACAGGAAAAAAAAAGAAATGGTAGTTATCCAAATGCAATATTACAGCTTCTCGATAAAAGGAGAAGTTAATTATTTAACCATAGACTCCAGGGAAAAAAATAAATAAACTAGCTTCTTCTGATTAGAAGTGAGGTTTTATGACCTCTACACTGATACAAAGTACTTGCGGTTTTCATTATTCCTCCAAGAGATTCTATTTTCTGTTGCTGTCTTCCTTAGATAAACACTTTGTGTTTGTATCAATCTAGACCCTAGATGCACGGCCGTAGATCACTCCCCATCTGAGAGCTCTCCCGGGAGTTGCACTGGCAAATACGGAACAGCACAGCACTGCGTCATGCTATCAGAGAAGATGACAGTTGTATTCTGGCAAAAAAAAAAAAACACTATAAAGAGCTAGCTGGTAGAGTGTGATGATTCCTTTGGTGGATACTCAGCTCTTTCACACAATCTCTCTTTGATAGACAGTGTGTGATCACCCCTTCTATACTTCTGGCATCTCGTCACCTCTTTCTCACCAACAAGGCCTCTTATTCAAGCTGTATATAGGGCTCTGTAAAGGCAGATTTTCTTCCCTTGTGCTGTGTTACTCGAATCCGAACCTTACGAGGAGATGCGGCTGCGTATCCAACAGATGAATCTCCAAGTGCTCTGCCTTACTTTCAGAGCAGGCTACACACGGCAAGAAGCGGATGTTCTAGGGAGATTGATGTTTACCTCCAACAACGAGCAACTAGCTCTGCAGTTCCCCAGACATATCACTCTGGATGTAAGCGGGTTTTTCATAGGCTGAGCTACTACGTCTGAACACTACTACCAGTCCAGATAATACAGTTCGTACCAGTACAGGCTTTGTTAGACTCAGGCAGTGAGTCTCCTCTTCCACCTGTTCTCCGGTGTCTAGCGCGTTACTGTCTCAGCCATCTTAAAAGGCAGTGAGCTTTTGGTAGCGTTCTGGTAGACTTTGGCTGTGGCTCTAGCGAGTGAGCCTTGGCAGCTCTGGCAGACTTCCAGGTCGAGCCCCACACAGCAGTGGGACAGTGTCCTAGGGAGAGTAGTACATTCTCTAACAACGGACCTTGACAGGAGATAGATCTCAAACGAGCGCCTTCGGGCAGCACTCCACTTTCGGGTGCTCCATCTAGCTTCTCCTCAGGAAGTGTGACCGCATTAACTAATTTGCCCCATAGACTTGGAGAGCGTAGAAGAAAAAAACACTTATTGCTCATACTTTAACCCGACAGGAGTTATTAATAAATAACATTCCAATGTTCTTCATATACTGTACAGGAATATCTTATTTTTATTGTAAATGTATATATATATATATATATATATATATATATATATTACATGTGTATATGTAATATATATGTATCTATTTGCAATAAAAATAACATTTTCCTGTATGAGAAGAACATTGAAATGTTAAATATTGAGAGTAAATACTTATATATATATACATATGTTGTATATATATATATATATATATATATATATATATATATATATATATATATATATATATATATATATATATATATATATATATATATATATATACAGGGAGTGCAGAATTATTAGGCAAGTTGTATTTTTGAGGATTAATTTTATTATTGAACAACAACCATGTTCTCAATGAGCCCAAAAAACTCATTAATATCAAAGCTGAATAGTTTTGGAAGTAGTTTTTAGTTTGTTTTTAGTTATAGCTATTTTAGGGGGATATCTGTGTGTGCAGGTGACTATTACTGTGCATAATTATTAGGCAACTTAACAAAAAACAAATATATACCCATTTCAATTATTTATTTTTACCAGTGAAACCAATATAACATCTCAACATTCACAAATATACATTTCTGACATTCAAAAACAAAACAAAAACAAATCAGTGACCAATATAGCCACCTTTCTTTGCAAGGACACTCAAAAGCCTGCCATCCATGGATTCTGTCAGTGTTTTGATCTGTTCACCATCAACATTGCGTGCAGCAGCAACCACAGCCTCCCAGACACTGTTCAGAGAGGTGTACTGTTTTCCCTCCTTGTAAATCTCACATTTGATGATGGACCACAGGTTCTCAATGGGGTTCAGATCAGGTGAACAAGGAGGCCATGTCATTAGATTTTCTTCTTTTATACCCTTTCTTGCCAGCCACGCTGTGGAGTACTTGGACGCGTGTGATGGAGCATTGTCCTGCATGAAAATCATGTTTTTCTTGAAGGATGCAGACTTCTTCCTGTACCACTGCTTGAAGAAGGTGTCTTCCAGAAACTGGCAGTAGGACTGGGAGTTGAGCTTGACTCCATCCTCAACCCGAAAAGGCCCCACAAGCTCATCTTTGATGATACCAGCCCAAACCAGTACTCCACCTCCACCTTGCTGGCGTCTGAGTCGGACTGGAGCTCTCTGCCCTTTACCAATCCAGCCACGGGCCCATCCATCTGGCCCATCAAGACTCACTCTCATTTCATCAGTCCATAAAACCTTAGAAAAATCAGTCTTGAGATATTTCTTGGCCCAGTCTTGACGTTTCAGCTTGTGTGTCTTGTTCAGTGGTGGTCGTCTTTCAGCCTTTCTTACCTTGGCCATGTCTCTGAGTATTGCACACCTTGTGCTTTTGGGCACTCCAGTGATGTTGCAGCTCTGAAATATGGCCAAACTGGTGGCAAGTGGCATCTTGGCAGCTGTACGCTTGACTTTTCTCAGTTCATGGGCAGTTATTTTGCACCTTGGTTTTTCCACACACTTCTTGCGACCCTGTTGACTATTTTGAATGAAACACTTGATTGTTCGATGGTCACGCTTCAGAAGCTTTGCAATTTTAAGAGTGCTGCATCCCTCTGCAAGATATCTCACTATTTTTGACTTTTCTGAGCCTGTCAAGTCCTTCTTTTGCCCCATTTTGCCAAAGGAAAGGAAGTTGCCTAATAATTATGCACACCTGATATAGGGTGTTGATGTCATTAGACCACACCCCTTCTCATTACAGAGATGCACATCACCTAATATGCTTAATTGGTAGTAGGCTTTCGAGCCTATACAGCTTGGAGTAAGACAACATGCATAAAGAGGATGATGTGGTCAAAATACTAATTTGCCTAATAATTCTGCACTCCCTGTATATATACACACACACACATTTATGTACAATATATGTATATATTATATATATATATATATATATATATATATATATATATATATATATATATATACACACACACACTTACTATATATATATAAAAAATATATATATATATATATATATATATATATATATATATATACACAGAGAGAAGCACACTCACAGGAACGAACAACTGGCTCAATACTATTGTTAGCCTGTTCTATGGCGATTTACCACCTGGGTGCAGCTTCTTTTAGCCCAGTAATGCTTTTCACAGAGAAGAACTTTCCTGTAGTATATCAGTCTGATCCCGCCTATTACGGTCAGTCCAGCGCTTAAATACCAGGCAATTCTTCTCTGAATAAGGAACACAGCAACCCGAGACGATCGTTTCGGCCTTCGTTGGGCCTTGTCAGTGAGGTGTAGCCATATTTCTCTATGCACACTGAGCAAGGAGTTCACGTCTGGTTTCCCCTTATACGTTGATTGGAGTAGCCGTGTTAGTCCAGTGATTTAGATAATAACAGAGTATTGCATTGAGCAATGATACTTTTTTATTGGACTATTTATCCAATATAACAAAAGGCCAAGTATGTTTATCCAAAGCTGTCATGTGCAGTAGAGACGGCGCAAGGATAAACATACCTGGCCTTGGAAGATGGAAAGGCCCCTTACATCTTTGCTTTCAATCTTAACTGAGAGCTTGTAACTGAGTGCTGAACTTTCTCTGTGTGTTGTATTAATCTTTGTGTAATTTTCCCTATGGGCCTTGCAACCAGACCTGCCTGGGGTTAACTGCCTGCGACTCTGGGGACAGCACAGCTTCCGGTGAGTGCCATTGAGCACCCAGGACTGAGCATGTTGCAGGGTCATGGGATGTGTATCCAGTCCAGTCTGAGAGTGCAGTCTTTTCTGTGTTTTGTATATATAAATATACACACACACACACAAATATATGTATTAGGGCTGCACACGAGCAGTATCAAACCCTCACACCTGGAAAAATAATTGCCCACTGGAAAAAAAATTAGAGGGAACATTGCATACCATATACCTATGGTTAAATATACCATATTTAACCCTTATAAAATATTTGTATTATTTTTTATATGAATAATTTTTATAAGATAGTGTATATATGAGTGTAACACTTTATTTTAATGTATTTATGTTTGGTGCACATTTTTTTAAAACTTTTAATCTTTACACTAGTTCACTTGCGCTGATCCGACGTGCACAAATTTAGATTGTGGTTGAATGAATGCATTTACTTTCAACTTGTAGTACGTGTGCAAGTTACAGTAGTGTGAGCACAATATTGGTTATTGCGACCCGCTCTAACAGTAGCGCGCCACTTGTAATCTGGCCCATTGTTTATAGGTCATATGGAGTATCTTGGAACTTATGAAGAAAATAAAAATATATATAATTTTTTTTTTACCCCACCATAGTTTTTTTATGTTTTTATTAAAGGGATATAAAACCCAATTTGTTTTCTTTCATTATTCAGATAGAGCATGCAATTTTAATCAACTTTTCTATTTGAAAAGCGAGAATGTAAGCTTAGGAGCCAGCCCATTTTTGGTTCAGCACCCTGGGTAGTGCTTGCTAATTGGTGGCTACAATGAGCCACCAATCAGCAAGCACTATCCAGGTGCTGGACCAAAACTTGATAAAAGGAGTAAATTAGAAAGTTGCTTAAAATTGCATTGCTCTATCTGAATCATAAACGAAAAAATGTGGGTTTCATATCCCTTTAAGCAGATGGAGTATCACAAGGGCAGGTGATTACAATTTTAATTTTTTTCTCTGTAGAAATTGAGCTTTTATTTTTGGGTTTACACTTATCGGAGGGGAGGGCTTTAGGTTTTGGGTGGGTGCTGCCGTTTAGTGGTTTCTGATTGGAAGATCACGTATGAGAACTTTTTGGGGATGGTGAGCATTTGGGCACTTACTGGGTCCAGGGCAGGCTAGTAAAGCAAGTTCAGGCCATATGTATCTTAGTGTAATGATTAAATGGATCAGCTGAGGTAGAGCCCTATGTTTGTCTGTTGTGAAATTATCTGCAAGTTTAAAAAAAAAAAAAAAAGCTGCAAAGCTGTTGCCGTTGGGACACAGAGTAATTTTCAGGAATGATAAAAATCTAGCCCTAAGAAAAGTAATTAAAACAAGATTTATATCTATGTAGTAATGTCTGAAAAATCACATTTCTACTAAAACTTATGGTTTTCCAACACAGCGCATTAATTTCTATCTCTATCTATCTCTGCCTGCTCTCTTAGTTGACAGTAAAGTATCAGCATTTAGGATATATCCTTCAACTCTAATGCGTGCCTGCACCTGCACTTGACCAATCACAGCTGATGGATACAATGCTTTCCAAGTTCAGGCAATTCCTATAAATATAAATTAAAACCTATATCACAAGGTCATATTAAGAAACGTGATGAAATTATAGAACTTTGTCAGTGGAAAGATGTACAGGCATGTACCTGCATAGCACAAGCTGAGATACTTCTCACCACAGGATGAAAGATCTGTTCTGCATATAGACATTATGGCCTAGAGTAAAATGTTAGTGATGGAGCGAAAGCCTAGGGTGCGCTAGCATCTGAAGGTCGGATAGTGTGGCCACACTAAATCCCTCACACAATAGATTATGGTGCCCGCTAAAAAACCTCAGGTCCGTGCTATCGCTTGAGTGATAACTCAAAGGTTTGCTAAGGTGAAGGTGTGCTAAGCCGAAGGGGAAATAGTTCACAAAAAGAGAGAACGATCTATCTATCTATCTATCTATCTATCTATCTATCTATCTATCTATACACCCTCACATGTTTTTTTTATTAAAATAAATGTTTCTACAGTGATTTAAAAGGATGTGACAAGGTGTTGGACTGAGGGGGCCTCAAAATGTTTGTGGATTTGTACATGTGAGGATATGTGTGTATGTATGTGTATGTGCATATATATTTACATATGTGCATACACATTCACATACCTTTGTACAAACACATTCACATGATATATAAACCTTTAAAACTTTCCCAGTTCAACACCTTGTCATATACCATATCCCTTATAATCACTGTTAACACATTTATTTTAATTAAAAAAAGAAACGTTATATTACATTTAATATATATGTGTGTGTGAAATACTTTGTTTTAACATATTATACATGTGTTTTGTTATGTCTTTATTCTACTATTACTTTATTTCAGGTCACCAGGCACAATACTTTTTTCTGCGCTTTTATGTATTGCGCCTGAATTAACCACTAGTAATATGAGTGATGGTAGCTCACTCTGTTATATCCATTGAAAGTATAGGCTGTGTTAAAAACATATTGGCTGCACTAACATTTTCTGGTTAATATCTTTTAGCTTTCTCTTGTAATATCAGGTTATGCATTGTTGTTAGTGCTCACATTATCGCTAGAGCACTCTGCAATATCTATAGACTTCCACTTGTAATCTATGCCTATGTCACTCTGTTGTCTAAGAAAATGTAAAGATATACTCTACCCAGCAAGAATGTATTCTAGGTATTGTGGGCTAGATTACAAGTAGAGCGCTAATTTATTGCGCACCCACAAATAATCCGCCATTACAAGTGATCAGATCTCTGGTTTATAAATGTGCCGCAAATTCCCCCAAAATACAGTGGTGTGTACTTTATTAAAAAACAAAAGTTGTAGCATTTGTATTTTTTAAAAAAATTACTTCACCAGGGCTAAAGTTTGCGGGTGGGGGGTGTTACGAAAAAACGGCACTGAAAAGTGCCTTTACATTGTAGTGTGTGGGGATTGTATGTTCCCAGTAAATCTATATGGATATGCTTATGTACATATATATTTATGTGTTAATATGTGTATGTACAAACATGAACACATAAATATATATGAATATAATCATATACAAATATATTTACAATTTGCTGCCATCGCTGCGCAACTTACCCCCTTCACTGCGCTTTGGTTCTGTGGCGTGTATGACGGCATCAGAACAAGGCTCCCATTGGCGCCTATAAAAGTGCACTCTCGTGAGCGCAATGTTTTCCAGCAATGCGAACACGAGCTCGCGTTTGCATTGCTGTTAACTTGTAATACCAGCGCACATTAGCATGCACTGGTATTACTAAGTGGTGCGCAAACATTGCTTTCACAAAAGCGATATTTAGTGCTCCACTTGTATCTGGCCCTTAGCGCATGCAATTTTAAGCAACTTTCTAATTTACTCATATTCTCCATTTTAAAGCAGGTATGTAAAGCTTAGGAGCCAGCTCATTTTTGGTTTGGTTGGAAAAATAGATAATAGGAGTACATTTTTTCTTTAATGATTCTGATAGAGAATGCAATTTTAAGCATGTTTCTAATTTACTCCTATTGTCAATTTTTCTTCATTCTCTTGTTATCTTTATTTAAAAAGCAGGAATGGAAAGCTCAAGAGCCGGCCCATTTTTGGGTCAGAACCTGGGTTATGCTTTCTTATTGATTTGTTAAATGTAGACACCAATACACAAGCGCTATGTAGGGTGCTAAACCTAAAATGGGCTGGCTCCTAAGCTTTATATTCCTGCTTTTTAAATAAAGATAGCAAGAGAACGAAGAAAAATTGATAACAGGAGTAAATTAGAAAGTTGCTTAAAATTGCATGCTCTATCTGAATCATGAAATAAAACAATTTGGGTTTAGTATCCCTTTAATACATTAAAGTATAGATTACTATTCAATTATTTCAAATAACCTATTAGACATCTTCTCTCTATAACTATTGTATACAGATCTTCTAAACATAAGCTGATTTTATATTCGTTTACAAAGGAGCTATCTGTATGTCTGTTGTAAGTTGTCCTATTAATACACAGTTTAGTGAAATATACATTTTAAACAGAAGAAAGAAACAAGAACAGTGCCTATTTGTAATGTATTTTAAAAATGTTTTTAATAAATAAGCAGTTTTCTTTCTTTAATTAAATCATATAGTTTTAACTTTCATTTTATGAGACAATGATTTAGTCATTTGCTAATTCCTACGGGAAAAAAGATTATAATTTAAACCAGCATTTCAGTCTCTGCAGTGCACATTTGTTTGATAGCATTAGTGTTTTTGCTACACATCACTGCTATGTATTACAACATTGGAAATCTTGTTCAGACACCAAAAACATCATTAACTGATGTTGAATTATACTTTGGCTCCTTTTCAACCAGGCAGACAGAAGCAATCATAAATAAAGTAAAATGCCAAATTGACAGAAAGCAATTTATTATTTAGACCAATAATTTAGCTTTGCAGTAAACACTTATAAATATATATAGAGAAATACTTATGTAAAGAGCAGGTGCGTAACAAGCTGTGATTTTTTTATATATCCTAAACAATATAAAAACAGTAAATAAAATAATATTTACAAAACATTAAAGGGACTTGAAACATACCGATCCGGTATAGATCATAGTTTGCGGCGCAAGCGACGGAACCCCCGCCGCCCGTAGTTTCAGCTCGCAACTCAAGCTATCACATATACGGCGCCGTCAGATGCTAAAGTGCCGTAAGTCTGACAAACCAGCGATGTCCAGAAATCTGCGTAAGTACAAATTTCTGGAGTCGCCAGTGACTTACGGCACTTTAGAAACTGCCGGCGCCTACAAAACCTGACTAAGTTATAAAATCTCCCGTACTGTCTAACACGCCTCCCAAACATAGCCCGACACGTATACCCCTCTATCCGCTATCCCCCCTCACTCTCCTAATAATAAAAAATGTATTAACCCCTAAACCGCCGCTCCCGGACCCCACCGCCACCTACATTAACTACCCCCTAATGTGAGCCCCTTACACCGCCACCAGCTATATTAACTACCCCCTAATGTGTGCTCCTACCCCGCCGCCACCTATATTAAATTATTAACCCCTAATTTAATCCCCCTACACCACCGCCAGCTATATTAACTACCCCCTAATGTGAGCTCCTACCCCGCCGCCACCTATATTAAATTATTAACCCCTAATTTAATCCCCCTACACCGCCGCCAGCTATATTAAATTAATTAACCCCTAATCTAATCCCCCTATACCGCCACCACCTATATTAAATTATTAACCCCTAATCTAATCCCCCTACACCGCTGCCAGCTATATTAAATTATTTAACCCCTAAAATACTAAACTATCCCTACCACTAGACCTAAGTCTAACCCTACAAATAGCCCTGAAAAGGGCTTTTTGCGTGGCATTACCCCAAAGTAAACAGCTCTATTGCCAGCCCTTAAAAGGGCTTTTTGCGGGGCTTTGCCCCAAAGTAATCAGCTCTTTTACCAGCCCTTAAAAGGGCTTTTGGCGGGGCATTGTCACAAAGTAATCAGCTCTTTTGCCTATAATCTAAATCCCCCTACACCGCCGCCATCTATAATAAATGTATTACCCCCTAATCTAATCCCCCTACACCGCCGCCACCTAGATTAAATACATTAACCCCTAATCTAATCCCCCTGCACCGCCGCCACCTATATTAACTATATTAACCCTAATTATATTAGGGTTAATATAGTTAATATCGTTATTATATTATATATATATATTAAGTATAATAACCCTATCTATCTCTAACACCCCTAACTAAATTCTTATTAAAATAAATCTAATTAATATTAATATTATTAATTAAAATATTCCTATTTAAAACTAAATATTTACCTATAAAATAAACCCTAAGATAGCTACAATATAATTAATAATTACATTGTAGCTATTTTAGGGTTTATATTTATTTTACAGGTAACTTGGTATTTATTTTAACTAGGTACAATAGCTATTAAATAGTTAATAACTATTTAATAGCTACCTAGTTAAAATAATTACCAATTTACCTGTAAAATAAATCCTAACCTAAGTTACAAATACACCTACACTATCAATAAATTAAATAAACTACAAATATCTAAACTAAAATACAATTAAATTAAATTACAAAAAAACAAACACTAAATTTCAAAAAATAAAAAAAGATTACAAGATTTTTAAGCTAATTACCACTATTCTAAGCCCCCTAATAAAATAATAAAGCCCCCCAAAATAAAAAAATGCCCTACCCTATTCTAAATTAAAAATTAACCAGCTCTTTTACCAGCCCTTAAAAGGGCTTTTTGCGGGGCATGCCCCAAAGTAAACAGCTCTTTTGCCTGTAAAAAAAAACAGCATACCACCTCCCAACATTAAAACCCACCACCCACAAACCCCTACTCTAAACCCACCCAAACCCCCCTTAAAAAAAACTTAACACTAAGCCCCAGAAGACCTCCCTACCTTGAGTCGTCTTCACCCAGCCGGGCCGAACTCTTCATCCAATCCGGGCGATGTCTTCATCCAAGTGGCAAGGAAGAAGTCTTCCATCCCAGCGATGTCTTCATCCAAGCGGCAAAGAAGAGGTCCTCCATCGGGGCGAAGTTTTCCTCCAAGCGGCATCTTCAATCTTCTTTCTTCAGCCCTCCGATGCGGAACATCCAGCTGGCCCGACGACTGAACGACGAATGAAGTTTCCTGTAAATGACATCATCCAAGATGGCGTCCGTCAAATTCCGATTGGCTGATAGGAATCTATCAGCCAATCGGAATTAAGGTAAGAAAATCTGATTGGCTGATTCAATCAGCCAATCAGATTCAAGTTCAATCCGATTGGCTGATCCAATCAGATTGAGCTAGCATTCTATTGGCTGTTCCGATCAGCCAATAGAATGCGAGCTCAATCTGATTGACTAGGGATAGTTTAGTATTTTAGGGGTTAATTAATTTAATATAGGTGGCGGAGGTATAGTGGGATTAGATTAGGGTCCGGGAGCGGTGGTTTAGGGGTTAAATACTTTATTAGGGATTGCGGCGGGGGATCGCGGTTGACAGGTAGATAGACATTGCACATGCGTTAGGTGTTAGGTTTTATTTAGCAGATCGCGGTTGACAGGTAGATAGACATTGCGCATGCGTTAGGTGTTAGGTTTTATTTAGCAGTTCGCGGTTGACAGGTAGATAGACATTGCGCATGCGTTAGGTGTTAGGTTTTATTTTGCAGGTAGTTTAGGGAGTTACGGGGCTCCAATAGACAGCGTAAGGCTTACTACGCCTGCAATTTGTGGCGAGGTGAAAATGGAGTAAGATTTCTCTATTTTCGCCACGTAAGTCCTTACGCTGTATATTGGATACCAATTAGGGGTTAATAATTTTAATATAGCTGGCGGCGGTATAGGGGGATTAGATTAGGGGTTAATAATTTTAATATAGCTGGTGGCGGGGTAGGAGCTCACATTAGGGGGTAGGTAATGTAGGTGGCGACGGTGTAAGGGGCTCACATTAGGGGGTAGGTAATGTAGGTGGCGGCGGTGTAAGGGGATCACATTAGGGGGTAGGTAATGTAGATGGCGGCGGGGTAGGGGCTCACATTAGGGGGTAGGTAATGTAGATGGCGGCGGTGTAGGGGCTCACATTAGGGGGTTATACTTTTAATGTAGGTGGCGGCGGGGTCCGGGAGCGGTGGTTTAGGGGTTAAATACTTTATTAGGGATTGCGGCGGGTGATCGCGGTTGACAGGTAGATAGACATTGCGCATGCGTTAGGTGTTAGGTTTTATTTAGCAGTTCGTGGTTGACAGGTAGATAGACATTGCGCATGCGTTAGGTGTTAGGTTTTATTTAGCAGTTCGCGGTTGACAGGTAGATAGACATTGCGCATGCGTTAGGTGTTAGGTTTTATTTTGCAGGTAGTTTAGGGAGTTACGGGGCTCCAATAGACAGCGTAAGGCTTACTACGCCTGCAATTTGTGGCGAGGTGAAAATGGAGTAAGATTTTTCCATTTTCGCCACGTAAGTCCTTACGCTATATATTGGATACCAATTAGGGGGATTAGATTAGGGGTTAATGATTTTAATATAGCTGGCGGCGGTATAGGGGGATTAGATTAGGGGTTAATAATTTAATATAGGTGGCAGCGGTATAGGGGGATTAGATTAGGGGTTAATAATTTATAGCTGGTGGCGGGGTAGGAGCTCACATTAGGGGGTAGGTAATGTAGGTGACGACGGTGTAAGGGGCTCACATTAGGGGGTAGGTAATGTAGATGGTGTCGGGGTAGGGGATCACATTAGGGGGTAGGTAATGTAGGTGGCGGCGGTGTAAGGGGCTCACATTAGGGGGTAGGTAATGTAGGTGGCGGCGGTGTAAGGGGATCACATTAGGGGGTAGGTAATGTAGATGGCCGCGGGGTAGGGGCTCACATTAGGGGGTAGGTAATGTAGATGGTGTCAGGGTAGGGGCTTACATTAGGGGGTAGGTAATGTAGATGGCGGCGGTGTAGGGGCTCACATTAGGGTGTTATACATTTAATGTAGGTGGCGGCGTGGTCCGGGAGCGGCGGTTTAGGGGTTGGTATACCTGTCTATGGGCCAAAAAACTACGGCTGAAGGCAGAAATATACGAGCGTAACTTCGGTGTCGCCGGCTTTTGCGGGCGATGCTGCATATCGGATCGGGCCCCTAGATTTTTTTCTATCATGATTCAGATGACATTTTACACAACTTTCTCATTTACTTTTATTATCAATTTTTTTTTCATTCTTTTGGAGCATACACATATGACAACGGTTTTGTTAACCATTTGCAAGAGCACTATATGGCAGCACTATTTCCTGCCAAATAATGCTCCAGACAGCTGCTATTCAAATAAAAATACCATGGGAACGAAGCAAATTTGATAAAAAAAAAGTAAATTGGAAACTTTTTTAAAACTGTATGCTCACAAAAACATAATTTATGTAAGAACTTACCTGATAAATTCATTTCTTTCATATTAGCAAGAGTCCATGAGCTAGTGACATATGGGATATACATTCCTACCAGGAGGGGCAAAGTTTCCCAAACCTCAAAATGCCTATAAATACACCCCTCACCACACCCACAAATCAGTTTAACGAATAGCCAAGAAGTGGGGTGATAAGAAAAAAGTGCGAAAGCATTAAAAATAAGGAATTGGAATAATTGTGCTTTATACAAAAAAATCATAACCACCACAAAAAGGGTGGGCCTCAATGACTCTTGCTAATATGAAAGAAATGAATTTATCAGGTAAGTTCTTACATAAATTATGTTTTCTTTCATGTAATTAGCAAGAGTCCATGAGCTAGTGACGTATGGGATAATGAATACCCAAGATGTGGATCTTCCACGCAAGAGTCACTAGAGAGGGAGGGATAAAATAAAGACAGCCAATTCCGCTGAAAAATAATCCACACCCAAAACAAAGTTTAAATCTTATAATGAAAAAAACTGAAATTATAAGCAGAAGAATCAAACTGAAACAGCTGCCTGAAGTACTTTTCTACCAAAAACTGCTTCAGAAGAAGAAAACACATCAAAATGGTAGAATTTAGTAAAAGTATGCAAAGAAGACCAAGTTGCTGCTTTGCAAATCTGATCAACTGAAGCTTCATTCTTAAATGCCCAGGAAGTAGAGACTGACCTAGTCGAATGAGCTGTAATCCTTTGAGGCGGAGATCTACCCGACTCAACATAAGCATGATGAATCAAAGACTTTAACCAAGATGCCAAGGAAATGGCAGAAGCCTTCTGACCTTTCCTAGAACCAGAAAAAATAACAAATAGACTAGAAGTCTTTCTGAAATCTTTAGTAGCTTCAACATAATATTTCAAAGTTGTAACCACATCCAAAGAATGCAACGATCTTTCCTTAGAATTCTTAGGATTAGGACACAATGAAGGAACCACAATTTCTCTACTAATGTTGTTAGAATTTACAACCTTAGGAAAAAATTTAAATGAAGTTCGCAACACCGCCTTATCCTGATGAAAAATCAGAAAAGGAGACTCACAAGAAAGAGCAGATAATTCAGAAACTCTTCTAACAGAAGAGATGGCCAAAAACTTTCCAAGAAAGTAATTTAATATCCAGCGAATGCATAGGTTCAAACGGAGGAGCTTGAAGAGCCCCCAGAACCAAATTCAAACTCCAAGGAGGAGAAATTGACTTAATAACAGGTTTTATACGAACCAAAGCCTGTACAAAACAATGAATATCAGGAAGACTAGCAATCTTTCTGTGAAAGAGAACAGAAAGAGCAGAGATTTGTCCCTTCAAGGAACTTGCAGACAAACCTTTATCCAAACCATCCTGAAGAAACTGTAAAATTCTAGGAATTCTAAAAGAATGCCAAGAAAAATGATGAGAAGAACACCAAGAAATGTAAGTCTTCCAGATTCGATAATATATCTTTCTAGATACAGATTTACGAGCCTGTAAAACAGTATTAATTACAGAGTCAGAGAAACATCTATGAATGAGAATCAAGCGTTCAATCTCCATACCTTCAAATTTAAGGATTTGAGATCCTGATGGAAAAAAGGACCTTGCGATAGAAGGTCTGGTCTTAACGGAAGAGTCCACGGTTGGCAAGCAGCCATCCGGACAAGATCCGCATACCAAAACCTGTGAGGCCATGCTGGAGCCACCAGCAGAACAAACGAACGCTCCTTTAGAATCTTGGAAATCACTCTTGGAAGAAGAACTAGAGGCGGAAAGATATAGGCAGGATGATACTTCCAAGGAAGTGACAATGCATCCACTGCTTCCGCCTGAGGATCCATGGATCTGGACAGATACCTGGGAAGCTTCTTGTTTAGATGAGAAGCCATCAGATCTATTTCTGGAAGTCCCCACATTTGAACAATCTGAAGAAATACCTCTGGGTGAAGAGACCATTTGCCCGGATGTAATGTTTGGCGACTGAGATAATCCGCTTCCCAATTGTCTATACCTGGGATATGAACCACAGAAATTAGACAGGAGCTGGATTCCGCCCATACCAGTATTCGAGATACTTCTTTCATAGCCAGAGGACTGTGAGTCCCTCCTTGATGATTGACATATGCCACAGTTGTGACATTGTCCGTCTGAAAACAAATGAACGACTCTCTCTTTAGAAGAGGCCACGACTGAAGAGCTCTGAAAATTGCACGGAGTTCCAAAATGTTGATTGGTAATCTCGCCTCCTGAGGTTCCCAAACCCCTTGTGCTGTCAGAGACCCCCAAACAGCTCCCCAACCTGTCAGACTTGCATCTGTTGAGATCACAGTCCAGGTCGGAAGAACAAAAGAAGCCACCTGAACTAAATGATGGTGGTCTGTCCACCACGTCAGAGAGTGTCGTACAATCGGTTTTAAAGATATTAATTGAGATATCTTTGTATAATCCCTGCACCACTGGTTCAGCATACAGAGCTGAAGAGGTCGCATGTGAAAACGAGCAAAGGGGATCGCGTCCGATGCAGCAGTCATAAGACCTAGAATTTCCATGCATAAGGCTACCGAAGGGAATGATTGAGACTGAAGGTTTCGACAAGCTGAAACCAATTTCCGACTTCTCTTGTCCGTCAGAGACAGAGTCATGGACACTGAATCTATCTGGAAACCTAAAAAGGTTACCCTTGTCTGAGGAATCAACGAACTCTTAGGTAAATTGATCCTCCAACCATGTTCTTGAAGAAACGATACAAGTCGATTCGTATGAGATTCTGCTAAATGTGAAGACTGAGCAAGTACCAAGATATCGTCCAAATAAGGAAATACCACAATACCCTGTTCTCTGATTACAGATAGAAGGGCACCGAGAACCTTTGTAAAAATCCTTGGAGCTGTTGCTAGGCCAAACGGCAGAGCCACAAACTGGTAATGCTTGTCTAGGAAAGAGAATCTCAGAAACTGATAGTGATCTGGATGAATCGGAATATGCAGATATGCATCTTGTAAATCTATTGTGGACATATAATGCTCTTGCTGAACAAAAGGCAGAATAGTCCTTATAGTTACCATTTTGAATGTTGGTATCCTTACATAACGATTCAATATTTTTAAATCCAGAACTGGCCTGAAGGAATTCTCCTTCTTTGGAACAATGAAGAGATTTGAGTAAAACCCCAGCCCCTGTTCCAGAACTGGAACTGGCATAATTACTCCAGCCAACTCTAGATCTGAAACACATTTCAGAAATGCTTGAGCCTTCACTGGATTTATTGGGACACGGGAAAGAAAAAATCTTTTTGCAGGAGGCCTTATCTTGAAGCCTATTCTGTACCCTTGTGAAACAATGTTCTGGATCCAAAGATTGTGAATCGAATTGATCCAAATTTCTTTGAAAAATCGTAATCTGCCCCCTACCAGCTGGGCTGGAATGAGGGCCGCACCTTCATGTGGACTTGGGAGCTGGCTTTGGCTTTCTAAAAGGCTTGGATTTATTCCAGACTGGAGATGGTTTCCAAACTGATACCGCTCCTGTAGGGGAATGATCAGGCTTTTGTTCCTTATTGTGATGAAAGGAACGAAAACGATTAGCAGACCTAAATTTACCTTTAGATTTTTTATGTTGTGGTAAAAAAGTTCCTTTCCCCCCAGTAACAGTTGAAATAATAGAATCCAACTGTGAACCAAACAATTTATTACCCTGGAAAGAAAGGGAAAGCAAAGTTGACTTAGAAGACATATCAGCATTCCAAGTTTTAAGCCATAAAGCTCTTCTAGCTAAAATAGCTAAAGACATATACCTGACATCAACCCTAATGATATCAAAGATGGCATCACAAATAAAGTTATTAGCATGTTGAAGAAGATTAACAATGCTATGAGTATTATGATCTGTTACTTGTTGTGCTAAAGCCTCCAACCAGAAAGTTGAAGCTGCAGCAACATCCACCAAAGATATAGCAGGCCTAAGAAGATTACCTGAACATAAGTAAGCTTTTCTTAGAAAGGATTCAATTTTCCTATCTAAAGGATCCTTAAAGGAAGTACTATCTGCCGTAGGAATAGTAGTACGTTTAGCAAGAGTAGAGATAGCCCCATCAACCTTAGGGATTTTGTCCCAAAACTCTAATCTGTCAGATGGCACAGGATATAATTGCTTAAACCATTTAGAAGGAGTAAATGAATTACCCAAATTATTCCATTCCCTAGAAATTACTTCAGAAATAGCATCAGGGACGGGAAAAACTTCTGGAATAACTACAGGAGGTTTAAAAACCGTATTCAAACGTTTAGATTTAGTATCAAGAGGACCAGATTCCTCTATTTCTAATGCAATTAAGACTTCTTTAAGCAAAGAACGAATAAATTCAATTTTAAATAAATATGAAGATTTATCAGTATCAACCTCTGAAACAGAATCCTCTGAACCAGAGGAATCATTATCAGAATCAGAATGATGATGTTCATTTAAAAATTCATCTGAAAAATGAGAAGTTTTAAAAGACCTTTTACGTTTACTAGAAGGAGGAATAACAGACATAGCCTTCTTAATAGATTTAGAAACAAAATCTCTTATGTTAACAGGAACACCCTGAATATTAGATGTTGATGGAACAGCAACAGGTAATGGAACATTACTAAAGGAAATATTATCTGCATCAACAAGTTTGTCATGACATTCATTACAAACAACAGCCGGAGGAACAGATACCACAAGTTTACAACAAATACACTTAACTTTGGTAGATCCAGCATCAGGCAGCAATTTTCCAGAAGTATCTTCTGATTCAGGGTCAATCTGAGACATCTTGCAATATGTAATAGAAAAAACAACATATAAAGCAAAATTGATCAAATTCCTTAAAAGACAGTTTCAGGAATGGGAAAAAATGCCAATGAACAAGCTTCTAGCAACCAGAAGCAAATAAACAATGAGACTTAAATAATGTGGAGACAATAATGACGCCCATATTTTTTAGCGCCAAAAAAGACGCCCACATTATTTGGCGCCTAAATGCTTTAAGCACCAAAAATGACGCCACATCCGGTAACGCCGACATTTTTGACGCAAAAACGTCAAAAAAATGACGCAACTTCCGGCGACAAGTATGACGCCGGAAATGACAAAGAAAATTTTTGCGCCAAAAAAGTCTGCGCCAAGAATGACGCAATAAAATGAAGCATTTTCAGCCCCCGCGAGCCTAACAGCCCACAGGAGAAAGTCAAATTTTAAGGTAAGAAAAAATTGATTATTCAAATGCAATATCCCAAATAATGAAACTGACTGTCTGAAATAAGGAATGTTGAACATCCTGAATCAAGGCAAATAAATGTTTAAACACAAATATTTAGAACTTTATATAAAAGTGCCCAACCATAGCTTAGAGTGTCAAAAAAATAAGACTTACTTACCCCAGGACACTCATCTACATGTAGTAGAAAGCCAAACCAGTACTGAAACGAGAATCAGTAGAGGTAATGGTACATAAGAGTATATCGTCGATCTGAAAAGGGAGGTAAGAGATGAATCTCTACGACCGATAACAGAGAACCTATGAAATAGACCCCGTAGAAGGAGATCATTGAATTCATATAGGCAATACTCTCTTCACATCCCTCTGACATTCACTGCACACTGAGAGGAAAACCGGGCTCCAGCCTGCTGCGAAGCGCATATCAACGAAGAATCTAGCACAAACTTACTTCACCACCTCCATGGGAGGCAAAGTTTGTAAAACTGATTTGTGGATGTGGTGAGGGGTGTATTTATAGGCATTTTGAGGTTTGGGAAACTTTGCCCCTCCTGGTAGGAATGTATATCCCATACGTCACTAGCTCATGGACTCTTGCTAATTACATGAAAGAAATAAAATGTTTGGATTCATATCCCTTTACCGTGCAAAAAAAAATAAAAAATAAAAACCAAAAACAAATTGTACATGAAGAATATTTTTGGTAAGAAATCATTTAAATATTATTATATTTCTTAAATATTATAACATCGTATTTACAGCCAGCTTTAGTTTATTTTAAAAATGCATCCGAAATTAATTACTGCATTGCAAAAGATCTGCTTACAAAATAAGTGGTGCCCAATTTTTTTCCCAGATTACATGCGAATTATCGAGGCCACATTTGCACTGGTGTTACAAGTTGAAATTAAAAAGTTGGTGTCCAATGAAAAAAATAAGCGTGCTAACTTAAAGGGACACTGAACCCAAATTTTTTCTTTTGTAATTCAGATAGAGCATGCAATTTTAAGCAACTTTCTAATTTACTCCTATTATCAATTTTTCTTCGTTCTCTTGCTATCTTTATTTGAAAAAGAAGGCATCTAAGGGGTTTTTTTGGTTCAGCCTCTGGACAGCATTTTTTATTGGTGTATGAATTTATCCACCAATCAGCAAGGACAACCCAGGTTGTTCACCAAAAATGGGCCGGCATCTAAACTTAAATTCTTGCATTTCAAATAAAGATACCAAGAGAATAAAGAAAATTTGATAATAGAAGTAAATTAGAAAGTTGCTTAAAATTTCATGCTCTTTCTGAGTTATGAAAGAAAAAATCGGATATGGAGACCGTGCTAAATACCTCTCCCCATAGAGTTTTATGAGGAGCGCTACAAAAAACCTATTAGTTATCACTCTTTTTCTAATCCGACACTGCACTAGATCAACCTCGCTAAAGCCGAAGGAGCATTAGGAATACTTTACATTCTTATGCTCTTCACATAGAAGAAAATCTTCTTTTTATTTATATATATATATATGATTATTTTTTGGAAAATATTTATCTATTCCTATCTATATGAATATATACATATATATAGTATATACAGATATACTGTATATATATAAACATATACAGGTAGCCCTCAGTTTACGCCGGGGTTAGGTTCCAGAAGGAATGGTTGCAAATTGAAACCGTTGTAAATTGAAACCCAGTTTATAATGTAAGTCAATGGGAAGTGAGGGAGTTAGGTTCCAGGCCCCTCTCACAATTGTGATAAGTAACACCTAATACATTATTTTTAAAGCTTTGAAATTAAGACTTTAAATGCTAAACAGCATTATAAACCTAATAAAATAATCATGCAACACAGAATATATAATTAAACTAAGTTAAATGAACAAAAACATTTGCTAAACAGCATTATAAACCTAATAAAATAGTCACACAACACAGACTTTACTTGCATTTTTAAGCAAACAGTTCTTTCTATGCATTCCAATCTGGACTGATTTATAGACAGGAAGATCTTGTTCCTTTGCAAGCTGCTCGATAGCTCAGGTCTGGTTAAACTGATTAATTTCATCTTGCTTGGCTTGCATATCTTTGCTGCAACACAAGTGGACAGCTCCACCTACTGGCTATTTTAATCAATGCACTGCTTCTCAATGCTTTTCAATAGCAGTCACATGACTGAAAAAAAGGTTGTTATTCTGAAACCCCCCACATCGCCAACACTAAATAAAGCTGTTAACCTCTAAACCCCCAGCCCACTAATCGGAAACATGAAATAAAGCTATTAACCTCTAAACCGCCAACCCAGCACATCGCCAACACTAAAGAAAGCTATTAACCTCTAAACCGCCGACCCCCCACATAGCCAACACTAAATTAAACTATTAACCCCTAAACCTAACACCCCCTAACTTTAAATTAGTTAAAATATAACTACCTTAAAATAAATAAAAACTTACCAGTGAAATAAAAAAAAACTAAGCTTAAACTAGAAATAAACCTAACATTACTATTTAAAAAAAAAAAAAGATACCAAAAATAAAAAAACCTTAATTACAAAAATATAAAACTCCTACGAAAAAAAACAGAAAAACCCTAACATTACAAAAAATAACAAAATCTTACCTAGATTACAAGTTTTGCGTTTGTGTTTTAACGCTGAAAAAATGGCCATTTCAGTGTTAAAACAGCATCGCAGCCATTACGACTCTTGTAGGTATAGCTGTACCGCAAGCCTTTTAGCCTGTACTCCAACGTCAGTCCCGCACACGTAAAAATTACGTTTTTTCATGGGACTTCCATAGCGCTGCCATTACGAATTTTGTGGTGAGGCTAAAAAGCTTGCGTTCCAGCCTATACCGACAAGTTCCGTATCGCCATTTGAGAGCAATAGTTATGAGTTTTATGCTACAAAACTGTAACATAAAACTTATAACTAAAGTGTTACAAAGTACACTAAACAACCATAAACTACCTATTAACCCCTAAACTGAGGCCCTTGCGCATTGCAAACTCTATATTAAATGTATTAATCCCCATTCTGCCACTTCCCGACATCGTCACTACTATCATAAACTTATTAACCCCTAAACCACCGCCCTCCAATAGAATGAGAACTGCTTAAATCCTATTGGCTGATTTGAACAGCCAATAGGATTTTAGCAGCTCTAATTCCTATTGGCTGATTCAAATTGTTCAGCCAATTTGAATGCAAGGGACGCCATTTTGAAACGGCTCCCTTGCACTGAAGATTCAGTGTACGGTGGCAACCGTATGAAGAGGATGCTCCGCGCCGGATGTCTTCAGGAAGGACCCGCTCCGCGACGCCGGGATCAAGATAGAAGATGCCGCTTAGATGAAGATCGTTAAAGCGGGACTTCAAAAACTGTAAGTGGATCGTCGGGGGTTAGTGATAGGTTTTTTTAAAGGTTTTTTTGTGTGTTTTATTTTTTGTCTTTTCAGGGCAATGGGTAGCTTAGGATTTTTAGGTTTGTAATGTTAGTGGGTCTTTGCAATTTTTTTCCAGGTAAAAGAGTTGTTTAACTTAGGGCAATGCCTTACAAAAGGCCCTTTTAAGGGCTATTGGTAGTTTATTCTAGATTAGGTTTTTTATTTTGAGGTGTTTTTTACAATGGGTATTAGAATAGGAATAATTGTTATTATTTTTGATAATTTGTTTGTTATTTTGTGTAATGTATTTTTTTCATTTGGGGTTGGTTTTTATTTTTAGATTAGGGCTTGGGGAGTTCATAAAAGAGCTGAATGCCTTTTTAAGGGCAGGAAAACAAGCTAAATGCCCCTTTAAAGGCAATGCCCATACAAATGCCCTTTTCGGGGCAATGGGTAGATTAGGTTTTACTTTATTTTCATTTTGTGGGTTTGGGGGTGGGGGTTTGTATACTGGTAGGGGTTATTTGTTTTCTTTTGTAGCAAAAGAGCTGTTAACTTTAGGACAATGCCCAACAAAAGGCCTTTTTAAGGGCCCCCAAACGGCCCTTTTAAGGGCCCTTGGTAGTTTATTCTAGATTAGGCTTTTTTATTTTGGGGTGTTTTTTTTTAAAGGGTATTAGAATAGGAATAATTTTATTTTTTTTGGATAATTTCGTTTATTATTTTTAGTAATGGTAGTTTTTTTTATTTTTTGTAATTTTAGGTTTTAGTGTAAGGCAGGTTAGGTTTTTTTTCACAGGTAAGTTTGTATTTATTTTAACTAGGTAGTTAGTAAATAGTTAATGACTATTTACCAACTAGTCTACCTAGTTAAAATAAATACAAACTTACCTGTGAAATAAAAATAAAACCTAAGCTAGCAACAATAGAACTATTAGTTATATTGTAGGTAGCTTAGGTTTTATTTCACAGGTAAGTATTTAGTTTTAAATAGGTATTATTTAGTTAATAATTATAACTTTAGTTTAGCTCTATTTTAATTATGTTAAATTTAGGGGCTGTTAGGTTTAGGGTTACGTTTAGAGTTACGTTAGGGTTAGGTTTAGGGGTTAATATAGTTTAATATAGTTTAATTTAGGTTGTTGCGATGTGGGGGCCTGGCGGTTTAGGGGTTAATAGGTTTATTTAGTGGTAGTGATGTGGGAGGCCAGAGGTTTAGGGGTTAATACCTTTATTTAGTAGCGGCGATGTTGGGGTGCAGCGGAATAGGGGTTAATAACTTTAATATAGTGGCGGCGATGTTGGGGTGCAGCGGAATAGGGGTTAATAACTTTAATATAGTGGCAGCGATATTGGGAGCGGCAGATTAGGGGTTAATAACTTTATTTAGGTGGCAGCGATATCGGGAGCGGCAGATTAGGGGTTAATAACATGATGTAGGTGGCGGCAATGTCAGGGGGGATGGCAGATTCGGGGTGTTTAGACTCAGGGTTTATGTTAGGGTGTTAGGTTTAAACGTTATTTTTTTTCCCCATAGACATTAATAGGGCTGCGTTACAGAGCTTTTCCTTCCGCAATCGCAGGTGTTAGACTTTTTTTCTGACCCACTCTCACCATTGATGGCTATGGGGAAAGCGTGCACGAGCACGTCAAAACAGCGCTTGTATTTTGTGCGGTATGGAGCTTAAAAGCACCTTAACGCACGCAGAAGCCGGCTGTTTGAAAACTCGTAATGACTGCACTATAGGGGGAAATAACGCAACTATTGTTGCATTCGTTAATTTCCCTATAGCGTGCATAACTTGTAATCTAGTTGTCTAGTATTACACAAAATAACAAAATCTAATATTACACAAAAAACAAACTCTAAAATTACACAAAATAACAAAATCTAACATTACAGAAAATAACAAACTAACACCTAGATTTGGAGTTTGGCGTTAGCCGTGAAAACCAGCGTTAGAGGCTCCTAACGCTGGTTTTAGGCTACCGCTGGTATTTGGAGTCACTCAAAATAGGGTCTAACGCTCACTTTTCAGCGGCGACTTTTCCATACCGCAGATCCCCTTACGTAAATTGCGTATCCTATCTTTTCAATGGGATCTTTCTAACTCTGGTATTTAGAGCCGTGTCTGAAGTGAGCGTTAGACATCTAACGACAAAACTCCAGCCGCAGGAAAAAAGTCAGTAGTTAAGAGCTTTCTGGGCTAACGCATTCTATTGGCTGATCGGAACAGCCAATAGAATGCAAGCTCAATCTGATTGGCCGATTGGATCAGCCAATCGGATTGAACTTGATTATGATTGGCTGATTCCATCAGCCAATCAGAATATTCCTACCTTAATTCCGATTGGCTAATAGAATCCTATCAGCCAATCGGAATTCGAGGGACGCCATCTTGGATGACGTCATTTAAAGGAACCGTCATTCGTCGTTCAGTCGTCGGCCAGGATGGATGTTCCGCGGTGGAGGTCTTCAGGATGCTGCCGCTTCGCTCCGGATGGATGCCGCTTGGATGAAGACTTCAATCGGATGGAAGACCTCTTCTGCCCCGCTTGGATGAAGACTTCAGCCGGATCATGGACCTCTTCAGCCCCCCGCTTGGGCTTGGATCAGGACATCGGAGGAGCTCTTCTGGACGGATCGGTGTGATACCCGGTGAGGTGAAGACAAGGTAGGATGATCTTCAGGGGCTTAGTGTTAGGTTTATTTAAGGGGGGTTTGGGTTAGATTAGGGGTATGTGGGTGGTGGGTTGTAATGTTGGGGGGCTTGGGTATTGTATGTTTTTTTTTACAGGCAAAAGAGCTGTATTTCTTGGGGCATGCCCCGCAAAGGGCCCTGTTCAGGGCTGGTAAGGTAAAAGAGCTTTGAACTTTAGTAATTTAGAATAGGGTAGGGCATTTTTTTATTTTGGGGGGCTTTGTTATTTTATTAGGGGGCTTAGAGTAGGTGTAATTAGTTTAAAATTGTTGTAATATTTTTCTTATGTTTGTAAATATTATTTTATTTTTTGTAACTTAGTTCTTTTTTATTTTTTGTACTTTAGCTAGTTTATTTAATTGTATTTATTTGTAGCAATTGTATTTAATTAATTTATTGATAGTGTAGTGTTAGGTTAATTGTAGGTAGTTTATTTAATTAAATTTATTGATAGTGTAGTGTTAGGTTTAATTGTAACTTAGGTTAGGATTTCTTTTACAGGTAAATTTGTAATTATTTTAACTATTTTAGCTATTAAATAGTTCTTAACTATTTAATAGCTATTGTATCGGGTTAAAATAAATACAAAGTTACCTGTAAAATAAATATTAATCCTAAAATAGCTATAATATAATTATAATTTATATTGTAGCTATATTAGGATTTATTTTACAGGTAAGTATTTAGCTTTAAATAGGAATAATTTATTTAATAAGAGTTAATTAATTTTGTTAGATTTAAATTATATTTAACTTAGGGGGGTGTTAGTGTTAGGGTTAGACTTAGCTTTAGGGGTTAATACATTTATTAGAATAGCGGTGAGCTCCGGTCGGCAGATTAGGGGTTAATAATTGAAGTTAGGTGTCGGCGATGTTAGGGAGGGCAGATTAGGGGTTAATACTATTTATTATAGGGTTAGTGAGGCGGATTAGGGGTTAATAACTTTATTATAGTAGCGCTCAGGTCCGGTCGGCAGATTAGGGGTTAATAAGTGTAGGCAGGTGGAGGCGACGTTGAGGGGGGCAGATTAGGGGTTAATAAATATAATATAGGGGTCGGCGGTGTTAGGGGCAGCAGATTAGGGGTACATAGGGATAATGTAAGTAGCGGCGGTTTACGAAGCGGCAGATTAGGGGTTAAAAATAAAATGCAGGTGTCAGCGATAGCTGGGGCGGCAGATTAGGGGTTAATAAGTGTAAGGCTAGGGGTGTTTAGACTCGGGGTACATGTTAGGGTGTTAGGTGCAGACGTAGGAAGTGTTTCCCCATAGCAAACAATGGGGCTGCGTTAAGAGCTGAACGCGGCTTTTTTGCAGGTGTTAGGTTTTTTTCAGCTCAAACAGCCCCATTGTTTCCTATGGGGGAATCGTGCACGAGCACGTTTTTGAGGCTGGCCGCTTGCGTAAGCAACTCTAGTATTGAGAGTTGAAGCTGCGTTAAAAATGCTCTACGCTCCTTTTTTGGAGCCTAACGTAGCCTTTATGTGGGCTCTCAATACCAGAGTTATTTTTATGGTGCGGCCAGAAAAAAGCCGGCGTTAGTTTTTCGGGTCGTTACCGACAAAACTCCAAATCTAGCCGTAAATTATCCAAAATAAAAAAGATATTCCTAATCTAACACCCTGTTTAAAATAAAAAAAGCCACCCCAAAATAACAAACCCCCCCTAATCTATAAACTACTAATAGCCCTTAAAAGGACTCTTTTGTAAGGCATTGCCCTAAGTTTAACAGCTCTTTTACCCAAAAAAACTACAAAGTCCCACCTAACATTACACATCCACCACCACCCCAAAATAAAAAAATCCTACTTGAAAAAAGACTTAATCTACCCATTGCCATGAAAATGGCATTTGTATGTGCATTGCCCTTAAAAGGATATTCAGCTCTTTTAGTGCCCATTAAAATAAAACCCCCTAATCTATAAAAAAAAATCACCCCAAAAATTCTATCACTAACCCCAAAATCAGTACTCACTATTCCTGAAGAGCGGCGCTCCATCTGCATCCAGCGCAGAACCATCTTCAATCTTCATCCTGGCGGAGCGGTTGCGGCACATTAATCCGACGTGGAGGTTCCTCTTCATGCGATTGTTCTCTGCCTGCTGAAGATTTAATGCGAGGTACCTGTTTTATATGAGGGTACATTGCATTCCTATAGGCTGAAATTTTCAAATCAGCCAATAGGATGAGAGCTGCTTACATACTTTTATTTTATTTATTTTGTGTAATGTTAGATTTTGTTATTTTGTGTAATATGAGGTTTTGCTATTTTGTGTAATATTAGAGTTTGTTATTTTTTGTAATGTTAGTAGTTTTTTTTTGGTATCGTTTATTTTTTTAAAATAGTAATTTTAGGTGTATTTATAGTTTAAGCTTAGATTTTTTTTTATCTTATAGGTAAGTTTTTATTTATTTTAAGGTAGTTATATTGTAACATGTATTTAAAGTTAGGGGGTGTTAGGTTTAGGGGCTAATAGTTTAATTTGGTTTGTCGCAATTTGGGGGGCCGGCGGTTTAGGGGTTAATAGGTTTATTTAGGGAGTCGCGATGTGGGGGGGTCGGCGTTTTAAAGGTTATTAGCTTTATTTAGTGTTGGCGATGTGGGGGTCGGCGGTTTAGGGGTTACGAGCTTTATTTAGTGTTGGCTATGTGGGGGGCTGGTGGTTTAGGGGTTAATAGGTTGTTAGGTGTGGGGGATGGCGGTTTAAGGGTTAACAGGTAGTTTATGGGTGTTAGTGTACTTTGTAACATATTTTTTATGAGTTTTGTGAAACATTTTTGTTTTTCGCAAAATCCCTAACTACTGGTCCTTGATTGTGGAATGGATCATTGCGGTATAGGCTATAACGCTAGCGGAGTAGCCATATCGCACAACTTGTAATATCAAGTAGCTGACCATTCCGCACTCAAAGGCCATTTTTTAGCGGTAAAGGTATAATGCTCAACTTCTCAGCTGAGTCTATATGAATAAATACATATATATATATTTATTTAGTCCAGTAATAAGACAGCACTCACTGGATTTGTAGTAAAACTTAGCATTTATTGTAGAATTTCAATGATAAAAAGGTCCCATGACATTTTGGTGCCTGACTGGTACCTTTATCAAATGGATCAGCAGTTCATCAGGCAGATGGCATAGCCTGACATCTAGAAAACAAGTTAAAAACATGATGCCGCTGCAGCCTTAAATACCCTCCATGTAGCTTAATTGCCTTGTTAGCGTCAATACTTGTTTGCACCAAAAATACAAAATCACAGCAGCACCACTTGCAATGTTCAAATCCTTTCTTTATTCCATGTCACAAGGATGGCAAAAAACAATAAAACAGAGCAACGTTTCGGGTTAAGCACCCTTACTCATGTTCATACAATGTGAGTACCTATTCACATGTGAAGTTATACCTAAAGGTGTTAATTGAAGAGGTGTGGTCACACCTGTCTATAGGTACTTAAGTCTGTGAATAGGTACTCACATTGTATGAACATGAGTAAGGGTGCTTAACCCGAAACATTGTTCTGTTTTATTGTTTTTTGCCATCCTTGTGACATGGAATAAAGACAGGATTTGAACATTGCAAGTGGTGCTGCTGTGATTTTGTATTTTTGATACTACATTTTGGTGTTTGGCAGTTTACACCCCACAGCTTATGCACACTTTGGGGACATTTGTGCTGGATACAACCTCTTTCTTGGTAATTGAATACTTGTTTGCACGTCTGTGTGCACGTCACTTAGGTCACGCCCCTTCCGGTATATGTGTTGATCTGTCATTGGTGCAACCAGCATCATCGATGTAAGCATTCATATCCGAGTTGGGACCTAGCACATGACTAATTAGCATATCTGATACTGTGTGTGACGTAGGAGGTAACAAGACTTGAGCCATGTGTCCTTTTGATAGGATTCCTTGGGGTCAGTTTTGACCAAAATGTCTTGTATGTTCCTGGCTCGTTTGTAAGTCATACGAGGAGGGTACAATCTCCAATTTGACAGACTCTTGTCAGTCTGTAATACATACCATTGTTTGTGGACTGCTCCAGATATGCGGTTATTCTCAGGAGTAAAAGTCGTGATGAAATTTAAAGTAGGGGTCAGGGCCTGTGTACAGGTCGTTCTCCTTCAGCCTTTATATACGAGGGTCCCCGACCCTCAACAGGCACGACAGCATGAAAGACCCCATATGCCATTACTTCCTTTTGCACAATCGAGTACAGGTATGGCATCGTTTTTAGGATTTGATAGATAAATAGATAGATTTGATAGATAGATAATTTCCCAGACAGAGAATTTTACAAGTCGTGCGGTCTGGGACCCATGGTAAGGTACTTCCTTTTGCACAATCGAGTACAGGTTGGGGATTGCCTTTTGTGCAAAGAAATTTCGGCCGTGTACCTTCCACTGCGGTGTCCCCTATCAGGGGACGTGTATATGGCATGGATTTTAGGATCCGGGAGATGGAAAAAGATGCTTGGTCGGTCCTCCTACTTCAAATTTGGGGCACTGCGCGTGCAATCTACTGTGATACCAGATATGAGTGGTGTGTTAAGTAGTACTATTCTTAGCAGTTTAATTCCTGTTATGTGCCTTTTTTTTGGTTTGGGTTTTGAAGCCACAGTGCAGCACCAGAGGCCAGAAAAATTAGGCATGTACAGATGCCTGAAAAATTAGGTATTGTTGCAGCCGCTGCTGTAGCAGCGGCCAGAAAAATTGATGTTTGTTTGACAGTTAGAAAGTGCCCTAAAACATTGCGGCTTGAACCCTAGTTGGTGGCGGATAAGTCACGCAAATCATCCGGCAATCGAAGATAAAATACAGCAGCGTGTGGACCATTTTTAGCCCAAGGCAGCTCATCTCATCAGGCCTTTTTTACTCGAATGTATCGCCCAATGTCAGTCCCTTCAGGATCCATCCCTAATTCATTTTAATAAAGGTGAGATAATCAAGACTTTTATGACCTAGGCGACTTCTCTTCTCAGTGACAATAACTCCTGCTGCACTGACAGAACACTTGAAGCGGGGCAGGCCAGAAGTTCGATTGCAAATTGGGATAGCTCAGGCCACAGGTCAAGCCTGCACACCCAGTAGTCAAGGGATTCATCGCTCCTCAGAGTGTCGAGATCTGCAGTTAATGCAAGGTAGTCTGTTACCTGTCGGTTGAGTCGTTCTCTGAGGCTGGATCCCGAAGGGCTGTGGCGATGCATAGGAGTTAAAAAGGTCCGCATGTCCTCCATCAACAACACGTCTGGAAAGCATCCTGTCCTTGCCGGCGTGGTCGTGGGCAACTTTCAACTCTTCCCCTGTTAGATTCCCATTGTGCTGTGACATCACCCTTATACGCTGTGTAAAGCATACTTTTTAATTTATTTTTGAACTGCTCCATCCTTTCCAACTTGCGGGAATTCTGTAACATTTCAGTCACTTTATGCTTATACCGGGGGTCTAGTAGCGTGGACACCCAGTACAGTTCGTTCTCCTTCAGCTTTTTTATACGAGTATCCCTCAACAGGCACGACAGCATGAAAGACCCCATTTGCACAAGGTTGGATGCCGAGCTACTCATGTCCTGTTCCTCATCACTGATCTCACTGAAGGTATATTCTTCCCCCCAGCCACGTACAACACCACGGGTACCAGATAGGTGACAACAACGAGCACCCTGGGATGCCTCTTGTGCTTGGTCTTCCTCCTCCTCCTCAAAGCCACATTCCTTCTCTGACTCCTCTTCCTCACAATCCTCTTCCTGCGTTGCCGCTGGCCCAGAAAGCGATGCTTATAAGGCTGTTTCTGGTGGTGATGGAGACCACAACTCTTCCTCTTCACGCTCATCTACGGCCTGATCCAGCACTCTTCGCAGGGCACGCTCCAGGAAGAAAAAAAATGGTATGATGTCGCTGATGGTGCCTTCGGTGCGACTGACTAGGTTTGTCACCTCCTCAAAAGGACGCATAAGCCTACAGGCATTGCGCATGAGCGTCCAGTAACGTGGCAAAAAAATCCCCAGCTCCCCAGAGGCTGTCCTAGCACCCCGTTCATACAAATACTCATTAACAGCTTTTTCTTGTTGGAGCAGGTGGTCGAACATTAGGAGTGTTGAATTCCAACGTATCGGGCTGTCGCAAATCAAGCGCCTCACTGGCAGGTTGTTTCGCCGCTGGATATCTGACAAGTGCACCATGGCCGTGTAGGATTGCCTGAAATGGCCACACACCTTCCTGGCCTGCTTCAGGACGTCCTGTAAGCCTGGGTACTTATGCACAAAGCGTTGTACAATCAGATTACACACATGTGCCATGCACGGCACATGTGTCAACTTGCCCAATTTCAATGCCGCTACCAAATTACTTCCGTTGTCAGAAACCACTTTGCCGATCTCCAGTTGGTGCAGAGTCAGCCACTGATCCACCTGTGCATTCAGGGTGGACAGGAGTGCTGCTGCGGTGTGACGCTCTGCTTTCAGGCAAGTCAACCCCAAGATGGCGTGACACTGCCGTATCCGGGATGTGGAATAGTACCTGGGGAGCTGGGGGGTGCCGTTGATGTGGAGCAAGACACAGCAGCAGAAGAGGACTCAGCCAAGGAGGTTATGGAAGAGGATGGAGTAGGAGGAGTAGAGGAGGTGGCAGCAGGCCTGCCTGCAAGTCGTGGCGGTGTCACCAACTCCTCTGCAGAGCCAGGCATTCCATGCTTGGCAGCCGTCAGCAGGTTTACCCAATGCGCAGTGTAGTTGATATACCTGCCCTGACCATGCTTTGCAGACCAGCTATCAGTGGTCAGATGGACCCTTGCCCCAACACTGTGTGCCAGACATGCCATTACTTCCTTTCGCACAATCGAGTACAGGTTGGGGATTGCCTTTTGTGCAAAGAAATTTCGCCCGGGTACCTTCCACTGCGGTGTCCCAATAGCTACAAATTTTTTGAACGGCTCAGACTCCACCAGCTTGTATGGTAAAAGTTGGCGGGCTAACAAGTGGGCACAGTATACGCTGTGAGCCTGACACAAAAAAGCAGACTTATGTTTCACAGTCAAAATAGTTTTTTTATTTTTAAAATGTACACTTACACTACTATTAAACAAGATAATGTGAGTGGTAGCATTGGACAAGTGGGCACAGTATACGCTGTGAGCCTGACACAAAAAAGCAGACTTATGTTTCACAGTCAAAATAGTTTTTTTATTTTTAAAATGTACACTTACACTACTATTAAACAAGATAATATGAGTGGTGGCACTGGGCAAGTGGGCACAGTATACGCTGTGAACCTGACACAAAAAAGCAGACTGATGTTTCACAGTCAAAATAGTTATTTTAGTTTTAAAATGTACACTTACACTACTATTACACAAGATAATATGAGTGGTGGCACTGGGCAAGTGGGCACAGTATACGCTGTGAGCCTGACACAAAAAAGCAGACTGATGTTTCACAGTCAAAATAGTTTTTTTTATTTTTAAATGTACACTTACACTACTATTAAACAAGATAATATGAGTGGTGGCACTGGGCAAGTGGGCACAGTATACGCTGTGAGCCTGACACAAAAAAGCAGACTGATGTTTCACAGTCAAAATAGTTATTTTAGTTTTAAAATGTACACTTACACTACTATTACACAAGATAATATGAGTGGTGGCACTGGGCAAGTGGGCACAGTATACGCTGTGAGCCTGACACAAAAAAGCAGACTGATGTTTCACAGTCAAAATAGTTTTTTTATTTTTAAATGTACACTTACACTACTATTAAACAAGATAATATGGGTTGGGGCGGAGCCAACAGCCGAGGCAGACAGAAGCATGTTCACTGAGCTCCTAGGCCCTAAATTATATACTATCTATTTCCAACAAAATCCCAAACTACGTCTACAGATAGGATACCACTATCTAACCTATAATTAAAGGATTTCTGGTCTGAGAAGAATTATGCAGCGATATCAAGGTTTGCTAACTCCTCCAGGAGAGAGTCGTCACACTGGGAGTAGCGAACTCAGCAGGCCCTCCACCACTACTACTAGCTCGAAGTCCTATGGAACATATCCTGAAACTACTCTTAAAGTGGAGGAAGAGCCTGACATACTACTCGCCTTACTGGAGGCTTTTGGTAGACAGATGGACAACTGCTTTTCTGATCTAACAGACTCCCTAAAGTCATTATCGAGAGGAGTGGCCATTAACGCTCTAGCAGACAAAGATCCTGAAGAAACACAGCTAGAAACACCTTCAGAATGCCTGCCGATGAAGCTACATACACCACCCTCGATGCATATTATAAATAACAATGACACCGAGGTTTAATTACAGAGCCACGGTGATCCGCTCCTTATTGACCACACTGCCTCAGTAATATGCATCGTGGCCATACCGGAGCAGATCTCGCAGAATGCAGAGCCTGGTTGGACGCCTAGACTCAAACCTTACCCCACAGTAGAGGAGCTGCACTGCTTGATTCCTGACAGTGGGGAGCGGATTGATCGGTCCGAGGGAGACATGGATTGTGTGCTTTGGCCACAACCGCGGATCCGGCTGTGGATGCCCCGCGTTCTTCTGTTGCAGAGCCCAAGTTGCGCGGTTGTGGAGCAGGTGCCTGATTGCACTCACAGTCGTATAGCCATGGCGTCCTCACATCTCAGGTCGGCTGCCATGAGCGCTGCTTTCTATGCTGGAAGTGAGCCAATCTTTTCTCTGGGAGACATGTTGCTATGTTTCAGATCGGACGACCTCCCTGACCCTATGGACTGCTCAGAATATAGTCTCTGCAGGAAGCTGGGATCCGCACTCTGGTGTAGACAGGTGGCGTGGGCTAGCCGAGATTTTTCTCGCTACACTCCTGAGGACAGCCGCTTGTTATCAGCTCTTATGCCTCTAGGACATTATTTGATTGTTACATCGTGGTTCTCTAGTTAAATTTATTACCCTACAGTCTTGATACAGCTCTGATCAATGCAAACTTTTGACTCCCTAAGCTAGTCGCACCCAAATTTACTGGCAGAAGACACGCAGACATCAGCTTGTTCAGAGACCTATATAGAATTATTGACTGTTGTTAACACTGCATCTGCATCTGGGAAAGACGCTATACTTCTGTTCATCATCCCACAGCCGACAAGGAAAAACTTTACATGCCTTTAGTAGAACTTTGGGTTATCACAACCCCACAGCCCAATGTTAATGATGACATGCTTAAGCTGATTGAAATGATGTTTCCTACGTTAATTGAGTTTTAGTTGGTGGTTCTATATATTATGCTTTGTTTTAACCCTTCCTATGCTATGTTTGGATACATCAGGTGCAAGCTTTCTCTTTTTATTAGGGACCTATTGGACCTGACAGGTTCAAGACATAAGGTGGAATAGCATACCCACAGGACTCTTCTATATTATAAATTTTACTGTCATAATATGATGCTACTTTTAAATTTTTAGCTGTGAGCCTTTTTATGATGTTTCTGTGCCTAACATATCTGCACATACCACTATTGTTATATGCTAATGATACATCTTTAATGTTTTCCTAGTTAACCTTACATAAGAGACCCTTCAATACCTTTCTCTAACCCATACTAGATATTTTCTCCCGGAGACATGGTGGTAATTAGATCATCCTATAACAGTTGATATGTCATATGCTTATACCAATATATGATTGTTTTATTCCTGCACGGTTGGTCCCTAACAGTTACGTTAACTTGTGTCTATATGCAGGAGGTCAGGCTCTTTAACACACTACAGTCAACCCTGCCATGCTGACATGGAACTTTTTCTTAAAACTGCCTTATGTAATGCTATATACCTGTTACTAAGTTGCCATACCTATCGTCCTCATAAAGCTCATAGCTTGCTGTTATTAGTTCTCTCTAGGCTTGCTCCAGATTGGGATGATGATATTTATGCTGACATATTTACCATGCCACAATGTCAAAACTAACTCAGATCCATATTTCCCATAGTCTGCTGGTTCCTACTTAGATTGTTTGACCTAACAATATATAATTAAGCTCTCTCCAGAAGGATAACTGTGACAGCAGATTTTAAATTATGCACACTACTATACTTCTTTGTTATTAAGTGAATGATTATGTACTAGCTATTTAAATGTCAAGGCACTCAGCATGGTTATTATGATTTATCTTAACTGTTCCTACATTCTATCCCCATTGGGTAGCATATGTGATCGTACTGTAACCCTAATTTATGCCTTTCCACTTAACACATGCAAAGGTCTCCATACCATACTATTCCTATACGTATTAGATAACCCACAGTATATATTGGTTTACTATGAGTAATTTCTTTAGGATGCTACCCCAAAAGCTTTAAACTCAGATACGATTTGAGTGCCTACAGCCATCCCAGATTCGCATCTCATAACTCTTTCTGATCTTTATGCACCCCCTTCCATTATGTAAACATTATGTACTCATAGTGCCGTGTATGTTTAACAATATTGCCTGCGGCCGGGGCAATAAGACATTATGCTATGCTTGCTAATTGCCGCCAATTGTGTACTGTGGCTATCTGTATTGAGAGCTATAATTTACTTCTGATTTTCAGGATGCAGCATGTCATTTAACCTTTGCTAGACATCTCTCTTTATCATAGTTAAAAGGCTTACGCCTAGATTTAGAGTTTGGCGTTAGCCGTCAAAACCAGCGTTAGGGGCTCCTAACGCTGGTTTTGGGCTACCGCTGGTATTTAGAGTCGTGTAGGTAAAGGTCTAACGCTCAGTTTGCAGCCGCGACTTTTCCATACCGCAGATCCCCCTACGCCATTTGCGTATCCTATCTTTTCAATGGGATCTTTCTAACGCTGGTATTTAGAGTCTTGGCTGAAGTGAGCGTTAGAAATCTAACGACAAGACTCCAACCGCAGCAAAAAGTCAGGAGTTAAGAGCTTTATGGGCTAACGCCGGTTCATAAAGCTCTTAACTCCTGTGCTCTAAAGTACACTAACACCCATAAACTACCTATGTACCCCTAAAACGAGGCCCCCCCACATCGCCGCCACTCTATTAAAGTTTTTTAACCCCTAATCTGCTGACCTCACACTGCCGCAACCTACGTTATCCCTATGTACCCCTAATCTGCTGCCCCTAACACCGCCAACCCCTATATTATATTTATTAACCCCTAATCTGCCGCCCCCAACATCGCCGCCACCTACCTACAATTATTAACCCCTAATCTGCTGACCGGACCTCACCGCTACTATAATAAAGTTATTAACCCCTAATCCACCTCACTCCCGCCTTAATAACACAATAATAAATAGTATTAACCCCTAATCTGCCCTCCCTAACATCGCCGACACCTAACTTCAAGTATTAACCCCTAATCTGCCGACCAGACCCCACTGCTACTCTAATAAATTTATTAACCCCAAAAGCTAAGTCTAACCCTAACACTAACACCCCCCTAAGTTAAATATAATTTTTATCTAACGAAATAAATTAACTCTTATTAAATAAATTATTCCTATTTAAAGCTAAATACTTACCTGTAAAATAAACCCTAATATAGCTACAATATAAATTATAATTATATTGTAGCTATTTTAGGATTTATATTTATTTTACAGGTAACTTTGTATTTATTTTAACCAGGTACAATAGCTATTAAATAGTTAATAACTATTTAATAGCTACCTAGTTAAAATAATTACAAAATTACCTGTAAAATAAATCCTAACCTAAGTTACTATTAAACCTAACACTACACTATCAATAAATTAATTAAATAAAATACCTACAATTATCTACAATTAAACCTAACACTACACTATCAATAAATTAATTACATAAAATACCTACAAATAAATACAATTAAATAAACTAACTAAAGTACAAAAAATAAAAAAGAACTAAGTTACAAAAAATAAAATAAAAAATAATTTACAAACATTAGAAAAATATTACAACAATTTTAAGCTAATTACACCTACTCTAAGCCCCCTAATAAAATAGCAAAGCCCCCCAAAATAAAAAAATCCCTACCCTATTCTAAAATAAAAATAGAAAAGCTCTTTTACCTTACCAGCCCTTAAAAGGGCCTTTTGCAGGGCATGCCCCAAAGAATTCTGCTCTTTTGCCTGAAAAAAAAAATCATACAATACCCCGCCAACATTACAACCCACCACCCACATACCCCTAATCTAACCCAAACCCCCCTTAAATAAACCTAACACTAAGCCCCTGAAGATCTTCCTACCCTATCTTCACCACGCCGGGTATCACCGATCGGTCCAGAAGAGGCTCCGAAGTCTTCATCCAAGCCCAAGCGGGGGCTGAAGAGATCCATCATCGGGCTGAAGTCTTGATCCAAGCAGCGGCTGAAGAGGTCCATCATCGGGCAGAAGTCTTCATCCTATCCGAGCAGAAGAGGACATCCGGACCGGTAGACATCTTCATCCAAGCGGCATCTTCTATCTTCATCCATCCGGAGCAGAGCGGAGCCATCTTCTTCGCCTGGGCGAAGAGAGAAAGTCTGCCCCCTACTAGATCAGTTACCGGATAGGGGGCCATTCCTTCATGCTGTCTTAGAGGCAGCAGCAGGCTTTTTGGCCTGCTTGCCTTTGTTCCAGGACTGGTTAGGTTTCCAGGCCGTCTTGGACTGAGCAAAAGTTCCCTCTTGTTTTGTAGCAGAGGAAGTTGATGCTGCACCTGCCTTGAAGTTTCGAAAGGCACGAAAATTAGACTGCTTGGCCCTTGATTTGGACCTGTCCTGAGGAATGGCATGACCTTTACCTTCAGTATTGTCAGCAATAATTTCCTTCAAACCAGGCCCGAATAGGTTCTGCCCCTTGAAGGGAATGTTAAGTAGTTTAGACTTTGAAGTCACGTCAGCTGACCAAGATTTAAGCCATAGCGCCCTACGCGCCTGGATGGCAAATCCAGAATTCTTAGCCGCTAGTTTAGTCAAATGAACAATGGCATCAGAAACAAAAGAATTAGCTAGCTTAAGTGCTCTAAGCTTGTTAAGTATGTCCTCCAATGGAGTCGTTGTCTGTAAAGCCTCTTCCAGAGACTCAAACCAGAACGCCGCAGCAGCAGTGACATGAGCAATGCATGCAAGGGGCTGCAGGATAAAACCTTCTTGAATAAACATTTTCTTAAGGTAACCCTCTAATTTTTTATCTATAGGATCTGAAAAAGCACAACTGTCCTCGACAGGGATAGTAGTACGCTTTGCTAAAGTAGAAACTGCTCCCTCCACCTTAGGGACCGTCTGCCATAAGTCCCGTGTGGTGGCGTCTATGGGAAACATTTTTCTAAAAATAGGAGGGGGGACTTCCGGTGGGCGGACCTAGAAGATGGCAGCAAGAACTTTTAGCTCTGCAGAAACCCTCATTTAATACCTGCAAGTTTGCCTTTTTTCTTCACCATCTGCAACTCCCTTGACAGGCAAGCTGTCCGGGAACCTCTGGCAGATAGAAGCCTTTCAAACGCTTCTTCCCTGGAAGTCAGTTCACGAAAATACAATCCATAAGGGATTGCGGAACAATGGACTTAGCGGGGGACATAGTTAACCAGATATCTTCTGTCTTCCTGCCTAAGTTTGAGCAACTATTTGACAGCTATGGAAGATTGAGAGATGCTGTGCAGGCAATGGAGAAATCGAATCCCACAAAGCCTGAAGCTGCACATGAGACAATAACACCGCTACCGGCAGTCTCCCTGTGGCCCGTCAGAACAACCTCTCAGTATCAATCACTACCGGACTGTGGCTCTCGGTGTGACACCACGTGGACAGCCAATGTGCGGCCTGAAGTAAACCAATGCAGAGCCCCGCCGCATGTAGAGGATTTACGCAACGGAGCTGAACCTAACACGAGTGAATACACTCTGGATATCCCTGCTACAGAACATGTAGCAACACTAGAGGGGAGCTCTATAATAATCGCTGCGGGTGCACCTGATTGCAGCTATAATCACAGGAGCCACTTACACCACGACCTCACAGGAGCTCTCCCGGGTCACAATGCTGCGGTGCCATGTTCCTGCATGGGCTCCACAAATCGTCGCAAGTCTCAACACCTTGATTGTGGGAAGCACCATGGCGGTTGTTGTCCCCTGTGGATGAGCTGTGTGCCGCTGAACTGCAACGATTTTCATATAACTCGTGCTGGAATAGGGTAACTTATCTATTCAGTGAGTTGTCTTTTTCTCCTTTTTTTTTTTTTTATGGCATCTGGACTACCATGCTTATCCGGCCCTAATTTACTCTATTGGGTTGAACGGACATCAGGAGCGGTAATGGCTATAAGACCGGGTCTACCTTCTAAACTTGGGCTCAAATCCCCCGACTAACTTTTCTGGATCTCTAATATAGTAACAACGTGCAACCATCTATCGCTTAGAGCACGGACCTATTCTGTATTCACACCTACAGTTTGCTGTCAGGACACTTTCTATCCGTTTATAGCCATTTACACTTTTTGTAAAATATACTCCTTGCTTTGTTGTTTTGTTAGGCCCTAATATCTAATATTTGTTATGAACCCATATTATATTATATTATATTTTTATTTGAAAATTCAAGTTGATGCCTTTTGCAAGCTCATGGCCCCTCCTATGTTCCTACTATTGGTTATCCATTATACTCTATATCACACTACTTCATTGCATGAACAGCATTGAATATCAGCATATGGAGATCTCTCTGTTCTATAGATATCCTAGCTCATCCAGATGCCATATATATACATATATATTATATATTATATACTAGCTTGTTATATTTAGTTAAGGTTTTTATTTTTATTTTCTAGGTTGGTTATTATGGTTTACTCCGAATTAATAACTTTCTGTTAAAACTAACTTATAAATCCCTGCAAGGAATACATTAATTGATTATATGTAATATCATTGTTACCCTCAGAGTAGATTGGGACACCTCTGTTTTGCCCACTTCTCTGTCCGCTTTATGATCTAGTATTTTTTTGTTTTTGTTAACTTGACAAAGGCTTAGTCTAACTTCGTTTAAAATTAGAGAGTTTAGGAGGCTAAGGGTGAGAAACTATTGGTAAATGTAATTAGGAAGCCAGCCGGTACTGCACATTCTTGAAACACCTGTCTCATTTTATCACTAGCTATGTATCACACACCTTTATGGCAATATCCACTGTAAACTTAGATCCTGTGCAAATTTGGAATCCTTTCTATATATTTATTTACTTGTCCTATGCCCATTCTCTGCAATAGCCAGTTGGCCCTTAAAAATAATGAAGACAAGTTAAAATATCATCACGCCACTTTTAATAAATCCACATGTTTAAGTCTCTTAAATGTCCCAAGTATCAATGCGAGAAATGAAGTTTAGTTTTGTTTTATTTTAGGTTAATTTGTTGTTTTTAGTTTAGTTATGATAGGTTTTAAAATAAAAACCCCAGTGATGTATGCAGTTATCTCACAGTAAATATCCATAAAATCTGTAACTGAAAGTTGAAACCGTTGCATTAGTACATTTTTGTTTAGGTTCTATATACCTCTCAACGCTTTGTACAAAACTTCGCCCTGCGTGGCGTATTGATGTGAAATATGTTTGACTGTATGCATTGCTGGATATAAATAAAATGTAAAAAAAAAAAAAAATAGGAGGGGGGGAAAACGGCACATCGGGTCTATCCCACTCTTTATTAATAATTTCTGTAAACCTTTTAGGTATTGGAAAAACCTCAGTACACACCGGCACTGCAAAGTATTTATCCAGTCTACACAATTTCTCTGGCACTGCAATTGTGTCACAGTCATTCAGAGCAGCTAAAACCTCCCTAAGCAAAACACGGAGGTTCTCAAGCTTAAATTTAAAAGTAGAAATATCAGAATCAGGTTTCCCTGAATCAGAGATATCAGCCACAGACTGAAGCTCTCCTTCCTCAGCTTCTGCATATTGCGAGGCAGTATCAGACATGGCTCTTAAAGCATCTGTATGCTCTGTATTACGCCTAACACCAGAGCTATCACGCTTTCCTCTAAATTCAGGAAGTCTGGCTAATACCGCTGACAGTGTATTATCCATGACTGCCGCCATGTCTTGTAAAGTAATCGCTATAGGCGTCCTTGATGTACTTGGCGCCATTTGAGCGTGAATCCCTTGAGCGGGATTCAAAGGGTCTGACACGTGGGGAGAGTTAGTCGGCATAACTTCCCCCTCATCAGAATCCTCTGGTGATAAATTTTTTAAAGATAAAAGCTGATCTTTATTGTTTAAAGTGAAATCAATACATTTAGTACACATTCTCATATGGGGTTCCACCATGGCTTTTAAACATAATGAACAAGGAGTTTCCTCTATGTCAGACATGTTTGTACAGACTAGCAATGAGACTAGCAAGCTTGGAAAACACTTTAATCAAGTTAACAAGCAAATATAAAAAACGGTACTGTGCCTTTAAGAGAAACAAATTTTGTCAAAATTTGACAAACAGTGAAAAAAGGCAGTAAATCAAACAAAATTTTTACAGTGTATGTAATAGGTTAGCAGAGCATTGCACCCACTTGCAAATGGATGATTAACCCCTTAATGCAAAAAACGGATGAAAAAAACGAAATAAACGTTTTTTAAACAGTCACAACAACTGCCACAGCTCAGCTGTGGCCCTACCTTCCTCAATAAACGACTTTTGAAGCCTTTAGAGCCCTTCAGAGATGTCCGATAGCATGCAGGGGACTGCTGAGGGAAGCTGAATGTCTCTGTCTGTAATTTTAACTGCGCAAAAAAGGGCTAAAATAGGCCCCTCCCACTCATACTACAACAGTGGAAAGCCCCAGGAAACTGTTTCTAGGCAAAAATCAAGCCAGCCATGTGGAAAAAACTAGGCCCCAATAAGTTTTATCACCAAAGCATATATAAAAACGATTAAACATGCCAGCAAACGTTTTATATTGCCATATTATCAGAGTATATATCTCTGGTAGTAAGCCTGATACAAGTCGCTATTAAATCACTGTTTTTAGGCTTAACTTACATTAATCAGGTACCAGCAGCATTTTCTAGCCCCTAGAAAAACTTAAAACTGCACATACCTCAATATCAGGATAACCTGCACGCCATTCTCCCTCTGAAGTTACCTCACTCCTCAGACATATGTGAGAACAGCAGTGGATCTTAGTTACAAGCTGCTAAGATCATAGAAAACGCAGGCAGATTCTTCTTCTAAATACTGCCTGAGATAAAATAGTACAACTCCGGTACTATTTGAAAATAACAAACTTTTGATTGAAGAAAAAACTAACTATATTTTACCACTCTCCTCTTACTACCTCCATCTTTGTTGAGAGTTGCAAGAGAATGACTGGATATGGCAGTTAGGGGAGGAGCTATATAGCAGCTCTGCTGTGGGTGTCCTCTTGCAACTTCCTGTTGGGAAGGAGAATATCCCACAAGTAATGGATGATCCGTGGACTGGATACACCTTACAAGAGAAAAAGCAGACTGATGTTTCAGAGTCAAAATAGTTTTTTTATTTTTAAAATGTACACTTACACTACTATAAAACAAGATAATATGAGTGGTGGCACTGGGCAAGTGGGCACAGTATACGCTGTGAGCCTGACACACACGCTGACAGTGGCAGGCTGGCCTGGCAACTGAAATTAGATTACACTAGCAGACTGATGTAAAAGTTTTTTTTTAAAATTTACACTAATTTTACACCAGATAAGAGTGGTGGCACTGAGCAAGTAGGCACAGTATATGCTGTGAGCCTGACACACAGGCTGGCAGTGGCAGGCTGGCCTGGCAACTGAAATTAGATTATACTAGCAGACTGATGTAAAAGTTTGTTTTTTGTAATTTACACTATTGTTACCCCAGATATGAGTGGTGGCACTGAGCAAGTAGGCACAGTATATGCTGTGAGCCTGACACACAGGCTGGCAGTGGCAGGCTGGCCTGCTGGCAACTGAAATTAGATTACACTAGCAGACTGATGTAAAACATTTTTTTTTTAAATTTACACTAATGTTACACCAGATATGAGTGGTGGCACTGAGCAAGTAGGCACAGTATATGCTGTGAGCCTGACACACAGGCTGGCAGTGGCAGGCAGGCAACTGCTATTAGATTACACTAGCAAACTGATGTAAAAGTTTTTTTTTGTAAATTTACACTACTGTTACACCAGATATGAGTGGTGGCACTGAGCAAGTAGGCACAGTATATGCTGTGAGCCTGACACACAGGCTGCAGTGGCAGGCTGGCCTGGCAACTGAAATTAGATTACACTAGCAGACTGATGTAAAAGTTTTTTTTTTTTAAATTTACACTAATGTTACACCAGATATGACTGGTGGTGGCACTGAGCAAGTAGGCACAGTATATGCTGTGAGCCTGACACACAGGCTGGCAGTGGCAGGCAGGCAGGCAGGCAACTGCTATTAGATTACAAAGAAAAAGAAAAAATAAACGACTGATGTAGCCCTAAAAAGGGCTTTTTGGGGTGCTGTCCTTACAGCAGAGATCAGATGAGTCCTTCAGGACTGTAGTGGACACTGAATACACTAGCCTAGCTATCGATTTCCCTATTAAATTAGCAGCAGCTACACTGTCCCTCCTCTCACTAGCAATGCAGCTTCCGAATGAATCTAAAATGGCTGCTGTCCATGAGGTGTAAGGTTCTGGGAGGGAGGGTCTGCTGCTGATTGGCTGGAATGTGCCTGCTGACTGTGAGATACAGGGTCAAAGTTTAGGCAATGATGATGAATAGGGGGCGGATCGAACATCGCATATGTTCGCCCGCCGCTGCAAACGCGAACAAGCTATGTTCGCCGGGAACTGTTCTCCGGCGAACTGTTCGCAACATCACTAATTTGCAGCTATATCGTTTCTCACAACGACATATTTCAGTTATATCCGAATACTCCTAGCAAGTGGTTCAGCTTATAGCTGCAAAATTTAGATCATACTAACTGGATACCATCTTAGCAAATATAACATATCTAATGCTCCAGATACTCACCTTAGACCCTATTGGTCTCAATTACAAACCCGGATCATAACGGGAGTACCCTCTTTTGCAATTTTATAACAACATTGACGGATATAGATATACTCTCACTTATCATACCTATGTATATTGTATATAAGTACTAAACCCACAATCACAATAGTTTATATTGCAATTCAGCTATCCCATATCTACAGACCTCTATTTTGAGCGGGTAGAATTGCTTATAAGTATACAAATATACCCAATATACAAACTAGTTAACGTTGTAAATTCAAAGGTATTTGATGCATAGATCTTAAAGGGGCACACCCACGCTTTATGTATCCACTTTGAGCCCTAGCTGGCCCCCATAATAGTGTTGATCCTATGAAACAAGTATACTTCCTAACAGAACGTCATTATACTTAAAAGATTTATAATCCTTTCAATTTGAATAAAATACTCTCTGTTCCTTTAAGAGCATCAGAATGGGGTATATTTAATAACCGCAATCTAGTGCACATGCGAGTGTTACATGACCTTACTGGGGACATTTTCAATCTCTGAATTTCACACTATATATCTGGGGTATAATTTACAGCATATTACCAATAATTCAGCTATCCCAGATCTACAGACCTCTATTTTGAGCGGGTAGAATTGCTTCTAGGTATACTAACATACCCAATATACAAACAAGTTAATGTTGTAAATTTAAAGGTATTTGATGCATAGATCTTAAAGGGGCACACCCACGCTTTATGGATCCACTTTGAGCCCTAGTTGGCCCCTATAATAGTGTTGATCCTATAAAACAAGTATACTTCCTAACAGAACGTTATTATACTAAAAAGATTTATAATCTTATCAATTTGAATAAGTGACTCTCTGTTCCTTTAAGAGCATCAGCCTGGGGTATATTTTATAACCGCAATCTAGTGCACATGCGAGTGTTACATGACCTTACTGGGGACGTTTTCAGTCTCTGAATTTCACACTATATATCTGGGGTATAACTTACAGTATATTACCAATAATTTACGGTAAGAGGTATTTGTAATTACCCAAGATAGAAATAAACTGAGGGTAGTTATTACCATCACTATCATTATCTGACCTAGGGGAGGTAGTGTCATGAGATGCAGGACATATGCAGGACACAGCAATGATGGTACAACTCTATTTTATTACAGAGCATAGCAATACACATCCAGACAGGTTGATTGTACTAAACTAACTGCGACACAGACACCGGACCTAAGCCCCGCCCACCAGCTAGTGACATCACATCCTGCTATCATCACATCTTCCCCTTTTTCAAAGGCAAAGCATACATTTGCATATATTAAATAACAAGGTACACCAACAGGGTATACAACAACATTTTGTTTTAGAACATTATAAGAACAGATGGATTAGAAAACATGAACAAATAAATTACATCCTGACTTGGACATCGGGGTAGACTACCCTAGTCCACAGTGACCATGGGATTATTCTGCCCATACTTCCGGTCACTGTTCTAGCTAAAGTCAGTCCCTGTATCGGGCCGGAAGCCTCACCACTCTTCCGCTTGATGTAACTTTGCATGAACTGTCCTCTGATACAGAAGATGGTGAACAAGAGTCTGCTGGAGGCAAAGATATATCCCCGCTATGATCTTGCTGAGGGGAAGGCACCTCTCTTAGAACAGGAGATCCCACCGGCGGTGGTACTGAGGTATCCGGTTCCAGACTCTCAGGTACAGGCTGAAGATGTCTTCGGTTACGGCGTGTAACCGTCCCTCCCTCTGTAAGGACTGTGTAAGACCTTGGTTCTGGAGAGCGGCCCACTACCGTAGCAGGCGTCTTCCATTTCTTCTCATCATCCAGTTTAATTCTGACACTTTGGCCCGCTTTCAGTTCCTGTAAAGGCCTGACAGAATGTCTCCTGTCGTAGAAGAAACGATAACCCTTTTTGGCCTCTTCATCCCTCCTAAGGACTTCGTCCCGAGGAACAGGGCCAGGCGGCTTGAAGACACCCACTGAGGGTAAAGTGGTGCGAATCTGACGTCCTAGCATCAGCTGTGCCGGGCTAAACCCGGTGGCTTGAATGGGCGTCGCCCTGTATGACAAGAGGGCTAGGTACGGTTCAGATTGCTTTAGGATGAATTTTGTTGTTTGAACTGCCCTTTCAGCCATTCCGTTGGCTTGCGGATAATGTGGACTTGACGTGGAATGTACAAAATCATATTCCCTGCTGAAAGCACTGAACTCTGTAGAAGCGAACTGCATGCCATTATCACTCACCAGCTCCATTGGAATGCCCCAGCGGGCGAACAAGCTCTTCAGGCGAATGATAACGGCCTGACTTGTGATATCATTCAGGGGTGCTATTTCCAAATACCTGGAATAGTAGTCGATAACAACAAGAAACTTTTTCCCGTGCAGTTCGCACAAATCAGCAGCTATTTTCTGCCACGGCCCCGCAGGCAGCGGAGTAGACATTAAGGGCTCCCTTCTCTGAGTAGGCCGGCGTTCCCGGCAAAAGGCACATTTAGACACGTGATTTGCAATGTCGGAGCTGATCCCAGGCCACCACACAGCTGTAGCTGCTCTTTCTCTGCACTTTGTAATGCCTAAGTGGCCATCGTGAATCCTGTTTAACATCTCCTTCCTCATGCTGACAGGAATTACAATACGGTCTTGGAACAGTACCAACCCCTCCAGCTCCGTGAGCTGTGACCTCTCTGGCTGGTAAGCATTTAAAGACATCCAGGCTGCCCGGCTCTCGGGCCAGCCATCTCTTATGTACCTTATAACTTCTTGCAGATCTGTGTCCAAATGTGTCTCTTTCTTTATCTCTTCCAGTTTCCTTGAAGAAATGGACTTAGAGGCCAGAACTGAATCAACATACACTTTTACATCCGACTCTGTGGAGGATTCTTCAGCAGCAGCCAGCGGGAGCCTGGACAGTGTATCTGCCACAACCAGCTGCTTCCCCGGCACATGCACTGCCTGAACATTGAACCTGAGCAGTCTCATTAAAAGTCTCTGGCATCTCAAGGGTGTTTTGTCGATGTCATAAGAATTGATAAGAGGGACTAGCGGTTTGTGGTCAGTTTCCAGACTAAATTTCTCCAAACCCACTAGATAACGCTGAAAGCGTTCACAGGCCCAAACTGCAGCCAGGCACTCTTTCTCAATTTGAGCGTATTTTGACTCCGCAGCCGTCAGTGTGCGGGAACAGTAGGCGATGGGCTGTAGTTGGTTGTCATTCAGCTGCAGGAGTGCAGCCCCCAACCCATAACTGCTTGCATCAGCACTAACCACAGTCTTTTTTGAAGGGTCGTAGAACCCCAGCACTGGGGCAGACCCCAGTAGGGACTTAGCATGCAGGAACGCCTTTTCTTGTGAGGGTCCCCAGACCCAGGCAACATCTTTCTTAAGCAACTCCGTAATAGGGTGCAAAACTGTAGATAAATCTGGAAGAAACTTGCCCACGTAATTTACTAGGCCCAATATCTGTCTCAGCTCATGTACATCAGAAGGGCTTTTCATCTGTTCGATAGCCCGAATTTTCTCGGGGTCCGGCTTGATGCCATCCCCGTTGATGATATGCCCAAAGTAGCATAATTCAGTTTTCCTAAAATGACATTTTTCTTTATTCAGCTTCAGCCCAGACTCTTTGATAGCCTGCAGCACACAACTCAAACGCTGATCATGCTCCTCCACTGTAGACCCATACACTAGAATGTCGTCCATGACGACTGCTGTGCCCACGTGGCCACTCAGGAGAGAACTCATTTCCCTCTGAAAGATCTCAGGAGCGGAGGATATCCCAAAAGGAAGTCTGCAGAAACAGAACCGACCTACCGGAGTGATAAAGGTAGTCAGTTTGCGGCACTTTGGATCCAGGGGGATCTGCCAAAAGCCGCTAGAAGCGTCTAATGTGGAAAAGAACTTCGCCCCAGCCAACTTCGGGGCTATATCTTCCAGTGTCGGCAGCACAAATCTCTCCCTCTTCACTGCCTCATTCAACCTTTTCAGGTCCACACAGATGCGCACCTTTCCGTTTTTCTTTGCAACTGGAACAATGGGGGCACACCAATCAGTTGCTTCAACAACCTCTTCAATAACCCCCATAGACTTCATGCGCATGAGCTCTTTCTCCACTTGAGGCATGAGCGGGAACGGAATTCTACGAGGAGTAGAAATACTGTACGGGACTGCGTCACTTTTAAGTGCTATACGGACAGGTTTGCAGCTCAGTAGGCCCAACTCGCCAAACATATCTTCAGAGATCTCATTCACTCTGGCCACGAGGCCCAAGTCACAGGCTGCTTTTCTGCTCAATAAACTGTTAACACACTGACCTCGGATCACATGCACCCACATGGTGAACTTCCTTTGTTTGTACTCACAGCTGGCAAGAAATTTCCCCACACAATCAATGCGGCCACCAGGACTATGAACATTTGTAGTAACCTTCGCCAGCTGGGGCTGTCGAGGCAGTCTCATAAATTCAGCAAAAGACATTACAGTGATATCTGCTCCTGTGTCAATCTTAAAATCAACATTGGCTCCCATTACAGTAAAGGTAACTTTCCAATCTTCCTCTGAGCTTGTCCGTTCCACAACAGACCCCACAAAAGACACTTCCTGACCCTCCTGGTCACTGTCCACCTGCATCTCCTTAATGTATTCAGTTTTACACACCACTTCAAAATGGCCTATTCTGTTACATTTTCTGCATCTTTTATCTCTGGCCGGGCATATAGCACTCTGATCATGAACCCGGTAGCACCGTGTGCATCGGCCATGTTGCGCCCATCCACTTCTAGGCCTTTCCAGTACTTTAGATCTACCGCTCACACTGTGCCTTTCACTAGTAATTTTCCTAGACTGTTGCACTTCATCCACAATACTCTCAGACCTCAGATCAGCACTTTGCTTTTTCACCAGTTCACTCTGGCGGGCCATCCTAATAGCCCCGTCTAATGTTAAATCAGGCTCTAACTGCAGCTTCAGGGAGACTTCAGCATCTGCAATTCCAATAACTATTCTGTCTCTGATTTGCTCTTCTTTAGCAACACCAAACTCACAGAATTCAGCTAATTCATACAGGCTGCGCAAAAATGACTCCACAGATTCTCCCACACGCTGATTACGTTTGTGAAAACAAGCTCTCTCATGAATCACATTTCTTTTGGGCACAAAGTGGGCACTGAGTTTATCCATAACTATATCAAAGTTAACTTCTTCCCCTTCTTGGAAAGTAAAAGCATTGAACACTGGCTCTACATCTTTCCCCATAGAGTATAAAAGAGAATTAACTTGTACTTCACCACTCTCCTTGTTCAGTTTGGATGCAATCCTGAAGCGCTGAAACCGCTGACGCCATGTGGGCCAAGCTGCAGGCTGAGAAAAGTCAAAAGGCTCAGGTGGGGTAAACTTTGACATCGTCATCATCAGAAACAGAAGCGTAGTCCAGAACTTCTGACACCATGTCATGAGATGCAGGACATATGCAGGACACAGCAATGATGGTACAACTCTATTTTATTACAGAGCATAGCAATACACATCCAGACAGGTTGATTGTACTAAACTAACTGCGACACAGACACCGGACCTAAGCCCCGCCCACCAGCTAGTGACATCACATCCTGCTATCATCACAGGTAGTTTGTGTGTTAACCCTTTAAATCAACCTACAGCTAACATATATCATATTTACACACGCAATAGTAATTATCCAGTTACAACACACTTACCTAGTATGTTTATAATGATATTACTAATATAGGCAGATTTGTGGGATTGGCTGACCTGTTTGCCATATAAATTAGTCCCTCCAAATCTTGCCTTTACTAGATGTCAAAATTATTCTTCATCGCCTCCTGGTCACATACCTTAGCCTATCTCTCCCATAGTGGGTACTTATTTTTGTCCCAGTGGAAATTTATTCCTGGGGAACAGTCATTCACCCTAGCACCAACTGTGGTTTTTAATTTTTACTAGTTTTTTATTTTTTATTAATAAAAGTTAAGTTTTATTTCCCCATCCATTTGGGCTTTTTTCCTATGGCAGAATAGTGTGGCACATTCATATGATGATGTTGAGTGCTATTTAAGTACATTCTTTGCAATTGCTTTTGCAATTGGTGTTTCACAGTTGCTTTCTCGTAAATGTACAGCACCTCGGTCCCACTATAGATAATAATTTATTCTCCTCCCCTATTATGTTAAAGGGATGAGCATTGGTTGACAGGGACACATCACAAGTAATGCCATCGTTTTTTCTCTTTTTCCTTCTCATAAGTGTTATGGAAGCTGTATACTTCTATGCTCTGCAATAAAATAGCGTTGTACCTTCTATGCTGTGTCCTGCATCTCATGACAGATACCAAGAGAATGAAGAAAAATTGATAATAGGAGTAAATTAGAAAGTTGTTTAAAATTGCACGTTCTATATCTGAATCATGAAAATAAAATAAAATGTGTGTTTCATATCCCATTAAGATTGCATGATTTAGCAACACATGGATGTGCAAAAGCATAAAGATACAACAGATTAATCCTGATGACAAAAGTAGCACTGACTTTAATTCGGGTTAACAGGAGCAACCCCTTGTGCCATGTTACAAAACACTGCATTTAAATTACTGCCACTGACCCACTTTACTTTGCGCCGTGGGCTTGGCCTAATATGACCCAGTGAGGCTTACACAAATAAATTTCAATAGTGCGCCATGCAGACCATTTCTTAACGCGTCAACACGTTAATTTGCCAGACGTCAATCAGACTTTTTCCTTTTGCATAGCACAGCAGCCTCTGCCTTTACTTTTTCTATCTATTGACGCTTACCCTCCTTACTATACTATGCCGCCATATCCATTGCGAGAGTACTCACTCAACCATGCTTTTGATAGGCCAATTGTGTTGTCGTTCAAAAATCATCTACATTGATTGGTTGAAATCGATGTCCCTCAAGATCCAATCCTGTAGCACTTTTGTGTCCGATCATCAGACTGTTTAATGATCTGCCCCTTCACACACGGCGGTAGATAAAGCGGTATCCCTAGAAACCATACTCTACTCACACCCCAGTGTTGTGATCGTGTAACTTGACCACATCATTTTGATCACATCAGCCGTGATCTACCAGCAGCGCCTTCAGGATCTACTTGTAGATCCTGATCTACCTATTGGGCACCACTGACCTAGAGTATTAAAAAATGTATTTCCCCTAAATGGCCTAGATTACAAGTGGAGAGATCATTTTTATCTGCAAATTAATTGCACTAAAGGTAAAAAAAAATATTGCTCCCAGGTTAGTGCTGGTATTACAAATTGAAAGTAAAAAGTGTGCAAGTGAAAGAATCAGGCATGCTAACTTTATCACACGCCTGCAAATGGGCAAATTTTCATGTTTGAGAGCATGCGATAAATAACCAGCCATTACAAGTGGCTGGTTATGGCTACCGCGAGCTTGCAGTAGCAATTAGCATGTAAAAAAATAACCAGAGGTTAGACCTCCGGTAACTTATTAAATGTGCCACAATTGCACCCAAAATAAAGTGTCTAGTGCTTTTAAAAAAAATAAATAGTTGCACTAGGCAGTTTTTGAGGGCTAAAGTTGGCGGCTGTGGGGTGTTAGGAAAAAAACAGGACTGAAAAGTGCCTTTACATTGCGGTCTATGGAAACTGTGTGTTCTATATATATACATGAATATATACATATATATGTATGTGTTAATATGTGTATTTACACATATTAACATATAAATATATATGTGTATAAGCATATAAATGTATATTTAAGATTTCTGCCCATCGCTGCATGACTTACCCCTTTTGCTGCCCTTAGGTTCTGTGCCGTGTATGACGGCATAAGAGCAAGGCTCCCATTGGAGCCTATGGAAGCACTCCCTCATGAGTGCAATGCTTCCGTGCAATGTGATTGCAAGGTCACATTCGCATTGCACCAAACTCGTAATACAGCGCACATTTGCGTGCGCTGGTATTACAAAGTGGAGAGTAAATATTGCTTTAGCGAAAGCAATATTTTGCGCTCCATTTATAATCTGACCCATAATGGGCTAGATTACAAGTGGTGCACTAATGATAGCAAGGGACGTGATAAGCAATATCGCTTGACCGCTCTAACATTAGCTGATTTACCAGAGAAAGGATAGCACGACCGGCATCGCTCTAGCTCAAACTATATTTTCAATATATATAGCAAAGGGTTAAAAAGCACTCATACTGCAAGTTGAAAATCAGTGGCGGATCTCTAATTAGGCCAATTAGGCGGCTGCCTTAGGCCTAGCGCTCACTGGGGGTCTCGCGGGCCAGCCGACTAGTTAATTAGTAAAGTCTGAAGCAGCCACCTAACTGGGTTAATTAGAGAGCCGCCACTGAGTCTGATAGTCTCTCCAGTGGGTCTCCGTCTCCCACCCACTGCATTGACCCATCCATCCGTCATCCTCACGTCATGTTTGTTGATTTGGGTTGGGGGCGGGTCGAGCCCACGTCACAGGCACATCATGATGCAGTGCTGAGCGCGCTTAATTCAAATTGTTGCGAGTAGCAAGTGGACTAGACTGGACCGCACCGGTTGCGGGTTTAATCTGGCAGCAGAGTGGCAGTGATGAGGAGAGAGGCGCCGCTCAGGAGGAAAGTAATGTTATTTAGGTATGTAAAAAGTAATGGCAGGCTCAGGTCATGGCTTCATTAAGCTAGATGCTGTAGTACAGTACAAATAAAGTAGATGTGGAGTATCGTGTTCAGTGGTGCCTCAGATTTAGTCACACGTTTACTTCATGGGAGTACAACTTATTGGAGCTGGATGATACTTTGTGCTGGGAGCAGGTAGGAGAAAGGCCTGATTGCTATTTGTGAGGGGATTATTTTCTAGTTGCACATCTGCAAAGTCTTAACCAAGCTTAGCTTGCATGTTTTATGTATATATTCAAATGACATGCTTTGTTATAAAGACAGCTTCCATATAACATGAGGAGATAGACCAGGGAGAAGTTGACAACTGATTAAGTATTACTAACTACCTGGACAAATTTTAGCATTTGCTAAAACATTACTGTTTGCATTTATTGTATCTCTCATGCATTCCTTAAAGTGTTAAGAAATGGGTGAATAAAAAGTTACTTTGCATTTATCATAAAAGATACTAAACATTGGACTAATATGGATACTGTACCAGCTCCGAGGTCTGTTTTCACTGGTTTAGAGGGTGGATTCATTATTACATTTATATATATATACCTGTACACATGCACTGTATATTATATGTGTGTGTGTTGGTACAGTGATTTTATACATTCTATAAAAGCACTCGCAGGATTTAGAAGAAAGGTATTGAAGTCCCCAAAACATTAATAAAGTTTTACATACTTTTTTTGGTCCTAACTCCTGTGAGTACATTCACCTAGATTACAAGTTTTGCGTTGTGGCTTGTAACGCTGAAAATATGGCATTTTCAGTGTTACAACAGCACCGCAGCTATTACAAGTGTTGTCGGTATAGGTGTACCGCAAGCCTTTTAGCCTGTACCGCAACAACAATTTTACACTCCTAAAAAACGTTGTTTTTTTTCATGGGATTCCCATAGCGCCGGTATAACAAGTTTTGCGGTGAGGCTAAAAGCGAGCCATACAGCCTAAAATGACAAGATCTGTACCCCCATCTAAAGTCAGTAGTTATGAGTGTTACGCTACAAAGCTGTTGCATAAAACTCATAACTAATGTGTTAAAAAGTACACTAACACCCATAAACTACCTATTAACCCCTAAACCGAGGCCCTCCCGCATCACAAACACTATAATAAATTTATTAACCCCTAACCTGCTGCTCCCAACATCGCCGCCACTAATAAAATGAATTAACCCCTATTCCTTCGCTATCCCGACATCGTTGTCACTATAATAAACCAATGAACCCCTAAACCGCAAGCCCCCCACAATGAAATAAACTAAAATAAACTATTAACCCCAAACTGAAACCTCCCCACAACGAAATAAACTAAAATAAACTATAAATCCCTAAACCGAAAGCCCCCCACAATGGACTATACTAAAATAAACTAATAACCCCTAAACCTAATGACCCAATAACTTTATATTAAAATTACAATTTCCCTATCTTAAATTAAATTAAAACTTACCTGTCAAATTAAAAAAACTATTTTTAAACTAACAATTAAACTATTATAATTATTAAACTAAAATTAAACTAACTACCAATTAAATAAAACTAAAATAATCTAAGCTAACCATTGCCCTGAAAAGGGCATTCATATGGGCATTGAACTTAAAAGGGCATTTAGCTCTTTTACATTGCCCAAACCCTAATCTTAAAAAAAAAAAAAAAAACCCAAAAAAAACCTTAAAAAAACCTAACACTGACCCCCGACGATCCACTTACAGTTGTTGAAGTCCCGCTTGAAGGATCTATCCAGCCGGCAAAGTCATCATCCATGCTGCAAGAGGTCTTCATCCCGACGGCCTGTTCTATCTTCATCCAGCCAGCGAAGTCATCATCCATGTGGCAAGAAGTCTTCATCCAGACGGCCTCTTCTATCTTCATCCAGCCGGAGCGGAGAGGGTCCATCCTGAAGACATCCGGCACGGAGCATCCTCTTCATACGGTCGCCGCCATACACTGAATCTTCAATTTAAGGGACGCGATTCAAGATGGCGTCCATTGCATTCCTATTGACTGAAAAATTTGAATCAGCCAATAGGAATTAGGTCTGCTAAAATCATATTGGCTTTTCAAATCAGCAAATAGTATTTAAGTAGCTCTCATTCTATTGGCTGTTCCAATCAGCCAATAGGATTGAGCTCTCATTCTATTAGCTGATTGGAACAGCCAATAGAATGAGAGCTCAATCCTATTGGCTGATTGGAACAGCCAATGGGATGAGAGCTCAATCCTATTGGCTGATTGGAACAGCCAATAGAATTTTAGCAGCTCTAATTCCTATTGGCTGATTGAAATATTTCAGCCAATAGGAATGCAAGAGACGGCATCTTGGATTTTTCACTTGTATTGAAGAATCAGTATACGGCGGCGACCGTATGAAGAGGATGCTCCGCGCAGGATGTCTTCAGGATGGATCCACTCCGCGCCGGCTGGATGAAGATCGAAGAGGCCGTCTGGATGAAGACTTCTTGCCACATGAATGAGGACTTCACTGGCTGGAAGAAGATAGAAGAGGCCGCCTGGATGAAGACATGCCGCATGGATGATGACTTCGCCGGCTGGATGGATCCTTCAATCGGGACTTCAACAACTGTAAGTGGATCATCGAGGGTTAGTGTTAGGTTTTTTTAAGGGTTTTTTGGGTGTTTTTTTCTTTTTAGATTAGGGTTTGGGCAATGTAAAAGAGCAATGTCCATGCAAATGCCCTTTTTAGGGCAATGGGTAGCTTAGGTTATTTTAGATATTTTTTTTTTATTTGGGGGTTTGGTTGAGTGGTGGGTTTTTTTATTTTTTTTACAGGTAAAAGAGCTGATGTCTTTGGGGCAATGCCCCACAAAAGGCCCTTTTAAGGGTCATTGGTAGTTTATTGTAGGCTAGGTTTTTTTTATTTTGGGGGGGCTTTTTTATTTTGATAGGGCTGTTAGATTAGGTGTAATTCTTTTTTTATTTTGGATGATTTCATTTTTTTATTTTGTGTAATGTATATTTTAAGGGGGTGTTTTATTTTTTGAAGCAAAAGAGCTGTTTATCTCAGGGCAATGCCCTACAAAAGGCCCTTTAAGGCCCCCTCAAAAGGCCATTTTAAGTTTATTCTAGATTAGGCTTTTTTATTTTGGGGTGTTTTTTCTTTTTTTATTTAGATAATAATTGTAAATTTAATTTAGATCTAGTGTAATTATGTTAAAGTTAGGAGGTGTTAGGGTTTATGCTCACCACTCACTTGCAGACAACGCTGGTATTACGGGTCTTTACAAACCCGGCGTCAGCCGCAAAAAAAGTGAGCGTAGAGCAAAATTTAGCTCCACATCTCACCTCAATACCAGCGCTGCTTACGTTAGCGGTGAGCTGGTAAAACGTGCTTGTGCACAATTTCCCCATAGGAATCAATGGGGGAGAGCCGGCTGAAAAAAAAAAACATAACACCTGCAAAAAAGCAGCGTAAAGCTCCTAACGCAGCCCCATTGATTCCTATGGGGAAACACATTTTATGTCTACAACTAACACCCTAACTTGAACCCCGAGTCTAAACACCCCTAATCTTACACTTATTAACCCCTAATCTGCCGCCCCCGACATCGCCGACACCTGCATTATATTATTAACCCCTAATCTGCCACTCCGGACACCGCGGCCACCTACATTATACTTATGAACCCCTAATCTGATGCCCCCAACATCGCCGCCAACTACATTATATTTATTAACCCCTAATCTTCCACCCCCAATGTCGCTGCAACCTACCTACACTTATTAACCACTAATCTGACACCCCCAATGTCGCTGCAACTATAATAAAGTTATTAACCCCTAAACCTAAGTCTTTTTTTTTTTTTTTTTTTTTTTTTAAAGGAGCTTTATTGGAAAAAGAAAAATAAACAGACATTATACATGAAAGTCAATGGTATGGCATAAAAGAATATACAGAATTTGACAAAGCTTTGACAATCATTTTGCTCCGTTTTTACAATTTTTTAGAAATTTTTCTGTAGCATGAAATATAACTTTTGTAGATATGCCCAAAAAATTGGGCAAAACGAACACATAGAGAAAAAGAAAAAAGAAAAAACCTAACAGGGCCAGTTAAAGTAAAATAAAAATGATATTGACTTATTTCAGTATGTCATCACTACTAAAGTGACCGGTCCTTGCATACCCCTCGACTTCATGTCGATAAGTGAATAGTCAGAGAATAGACAGAGAAATATAAGATACTAAAATAGAGAGAGGTGGAAATGAGAGAAGAATGAAAGAAGAAAAAAAAAGGGAAAAAAAAAAAAAAAAACACCCAATTATAAGGGAATAGGTAACTCACATTGTGCACCTATCTATTAAATTACAATGGTTCCAGGTCTACTAACTAGCCCGCTGAGCAGGCACCATCCCACATCTGCAGCAGCGTCATATAGACGTCCAGTTTCTGAATCCTAACATAGTGATATTTTTCCAGAAGCAGGATGTCCTGCACACTTTGTTTCCAATCCGCCAGCGTGGGAATCTGAGCTGATTTCCACCTCCGGGGGACAAGGTTCTTGGCTCCTGTCAACATCAATTTTAAAAGTGTCTTTTTCAGACTGTCCTTTATTTTATTGGGGAAATGGAACAGCAATATCTCTGGGATTTTTGGAATATCCATCTCCAGAATCCCCTGAATCTCCCGCCAAACGGAGGTCCAGAAGGGCTCCAAGAGGGGGCAATCCCACCAGATATGTAAAATCGTTCCTGTCTCCCCACACCCTCTCCAGCACCTGTCTGAAACTCTAGGGTAGATTGCTCGAAGCCTAGATGGCGTAAGATACCATCTACTCAGGAACTTGTAGTGAGATTCTTGTATACGAGCTGAGACCGAGACTGTCCTAGCAGCCCAGAAAATACGCTGCCACTCCTCCTCTGACAAATCCGTTCCCAACTCTCTGTGCCACCTTCTGGTATAATTTGGAAGGGGGCTGTCCTTGGGGTGAAGGAGAAGGGCGTAAATGATAGAGATCAAATGTCTAGATGGAGTTTTTTTCATGCATAAAGCCTCGAAGGGTGTAGGGTCCCTCAATAAATGTGTCTTATGTTTATGGGTGCTTATGAAATGACCTATTTGTAAATAAGTAAACCAAGACAATGGGATCTCAGGAAAAACAGCCAAAATCTCTTCCCTTGCCTTTATTCTCCCCATAGAAACAAAGCTGGCCACTCTGTTACCGAACTCTCTGCTCTGTTCCGGGGGTATTTTAGACTGAAGTGGTAGATCGGGGTTGGAATATATAGGCGTCAGGGGGGAATACAATGTTGAAACATGGGAGTCCACTTTTATCGTAGTATCCCATACGCTAAACAGCTCCTCCAACAAGGGGTACTTCCGCACACAGGAAGATCTGTGCTTAGCAGCCGTCCACAATAGGGGCGACAGTTCCTGCACTTGTAAAGCTTCCTTATCAATAGTAATCCAATCTTTTTGTGGGTTACCCTGACACCACTCAACTATTCTCTGCAGAATCACTGCTTTCCTGTATAGTCTGAGGTCCGGGAGGCTCAATCCGCCATCTTCCCTAGCTAGATACATCGTTTTTCTGCATACTCTCGGTCTGATCCCCTGCCAAACATATTCCTCGATTAAGGTTTGGAACTGTGTAAGGAAAGTAGGAGGTAAAGGAATAGGTAGTGTTTGAAACAGGTACATTATTCTTGGAAGGATATTCATTTTCACTACCCCTATTCTTCCCAACCAAGAGATTGTTTTGTGTTTCCACCCTGAAAGATCAGCCGCAACTGTGCGTCTAAGCGACATATAGTTAGCCTCAAAGAGGTCTGCAACTGAGACAGCTAAGTGTATGCCAAGATATTTCAATTGGCTTTCTTTTATTTGAAACGGACTATGTTCCTTGAGCCATCCCATTACAAGTGGGTCTAAATTAACTCCCAGAACCTCAGACTTAGTGGCATTCAGTAAAAAGTTTGAGACCTTACCATATTTGTCAAACTCTTGTAGCAAGGCAGGAACCAATGTCTCTAGATCTCGTAGTGTAAACAGAAGATCATCAGCATACATACATATCTTACATTCCCGATCTCCTATTGGATATCCTTTGATTTGTTTGCAATCGCGGATATTACACGCTAGGGCCTCTACCGAGATGGCAAATAATAAAGGGGATAAGGGACACCCCTGCCTAGTGCCATTTGAGATATTGAGTGATTCTGAAAGAAGACCGTTGACCCGTATCCTCGCACTTGGAGAGGAATAGAGGCTAAAAACTGTGTTAATGAACCGCCTCCCAAATCCCATTCTCCCCAAGGTGCCTCTAAGGAACTGCCAGTTCACCCTATCGAAAGCTTTTTCCGCATCAGTCGACAACAGGGCGAACGGCAGCCCCCGGTCGACAGAATGTGAAATCAGCTGCAACACCTTAAGGGTGTTATCCCTAGTTTCCCTACCCGATATAAATCCGACCTGGTCTAAAGCAATCAAGTCTGGTAGGTACTTATTAACTCTGTTTGCTAACACCTTCGCCAAAATCTTGACGTCAGTGTTCAGCAAAGATATCGGCCGATAACTTTGCGGTTTATCTGGGGCCTTTCCCGGCTTTGGTAATACTGTTATGTATGCCAAAAGCATAGATGCCGGTAATACCCCACTGTCAGGTAAAATGTTGAACAAGTTCTGGAGGTGTGGCAGAAGCTCCGGGAGAAACGCCTTATAGTATTTTGCGCTTAGCCCATCTGGGCCCGGGCATTTACCACTCGGGAGGCTTTTCAGCGCGTTCGCTATCTCCTCCCCGGTCAGGGGTGTCTCTAAAAAGGCCTCAGCTTCTTTGTCTAAGGTTCGGAGTTGAGTGGTCGTGAGGTAGTCTTGGACCAATTGGCTCTGTGTGGGCATGTCCCCTGGTTGGGTAGCCGGGCTATTTTTGAGATTGTACAGGCCATCGTAATAATCACGGAATACTTCCGCTATACCACGGCTGTCCCTATGGGTCACATTTCTGTGATCCTTCATGGAATATACATAAGCTTTGAGTTGGGATCGCTTTAGTGTCCTAGCCAGTAATTTACCAGCTTTATCCCCCTCCTCATAGTACCTTTGCCTAAGCCAGATCGCTATTTTATGATTTTCATCACGAAGAAGTTGTCTAAAATCCAATCTGGCTTGTGCCAGTCGATTGTCAATATCGCTATTTAAGGGGTTTTTCTTGTGTTGTTCCTCTAATATCTTAATATCAGTTAATAATTGGTTATATCTCAACCTTTTTTGATTCTGCAATCTGGCTTTGTGCTTAATAAGATGACCTCTAACAACACTCTTATGGGCCTCCCACACAGTGGAGAGGGGCATATCCTCTGTTAAATTCAATTCAAAGTATTCTCGCATACGCTCTGAGACATCCTCCAGGATGACCGGATCACCCAAGAGGGTCTCATCCAGTCTCCAAATATAGGAGGTAGCAGGCATATCGGGCCACAGCATTTCAAAGGAGACAGGTGCATGGTCAGACCATGTAATTGGGGCAATATCACTACGTTGCACATATTCAATACCATGAGAGTTTGTAAAAAAATAATCTATACGGGAGTATTTCCTGTGCGGGTTGGAATAAAATGTGAATTCTGTCTCAGTGGGGTGTAACGTACGCCATATGTCATGCAGCAAGTGACCTCTAAGCATCGTGTTAATATGTTTCAATATATGGTGAGGCACGCTTGAGAGACCATTGGAAGTATCCTGTTTTGGGACTAATGGAGTATTAAAGTCACCCCCCATGATAAGAATTCCTTTAGAATGCTCGAGCAATCTCCCCGAGAGCGTTTTGAAGAAGACATGCTGTGCTACATTCGGGGCGTATACATTAATCAGAGTGACTAGAACATTATGTAATAATCCTACCACTATGATATATCGGCCTTCCCTGTCTCTTACCACGTCTTGCGCCTGAAATGGTACCCTATGATGTATTAAAATACCCACCCCATTCTGTTTACGAGGGCCGGAGGAAAAGAGAGCAGTTGGATATTTATGGTTGTGCCATTTTGGTTCTTTTTGTTTGGCAAAATGAGATTCCTGTATAAAAACCACATCCCCCTGAAGCTTATTTAGTTCTCTTGTGACTATGGAACGTTTACCAGGACTATTCAGACCTTTCACGTTTATTGTTAAAAATCTCAGGGGATGAACCTGGGGATTATTATGTCTGGCATACATTATTGGAGAAAAAAAAAAAAAAAAAAGTCAATAGAAGTGAGAAGAGATTAGGGAGAGAAACAGCAAAGGAAGGGATGAAAAGTCAGAAAAGAATTATAGTTATAGAAGAGAAGATCCTAGTTCTAAAGGGGATCACTAACTATATAGTCTGGATTTGCTGTCGAACTAGGGTCTCTTAGTATAATAAAAGTCAGAAGTAGAGAGGTATCTGTAAAATAGTGGTGTTTAATGATCACGTGTAACAACTATACTGAAGCAGAAAGCTACCTACTAACCTCTGTGTCGGTTTCTACTAAAGGGAATATGCCTGCGGTCGGCTTAAAAAAAATTTGAACATTTTAACAGGACCTGAGGGGATTAAGTATTGTATAGACATTAGTGTAAAACATATAATTATTTTAAACCAACAACACACAAAATGTAAATAAGAGCCGACATTTTAGAACCGTATGGGACATATATGAGTAGAGGAGGACCCTTCATAGAAGTATAAATGATGACCCATCCCCAGCCACACAGTCCTTAGTAACATACACTAGTCTGCATAAGACCCCAAGTATAAACAAGCTTCATATGCAAAAAACTGATATTTATCATTAACAGTGTCCCCCACAAATAAAGCAACTAAACCTTAGGATACGAAAAGCCGGGGGCCCAATACAAGTTAGTAAAACTCAAGGAGGTCTTGGTATCCGAGGGGGGGCATATACTTAAATTAAAATGGAACCCTTATTTTAAAAGGGCATAACTGACAATTTGAAAATCCACATCCCCCCAACACCAAAAAACAACAAAAAAAAACAAAAAGGATCTAACTCCATTAAAGAAAGAGCATCAGCCTTAGATTTACATTTTTACTTTACAGCTATCTGGGCAGACCTATCAAGTAACTGTGGCAAGGGGAGGACAAAGTCTTTATTAGAGACTGGTCCATCATGACGAAGTCTTTATAATGTATTATTGTCCTCATACATTCATTTTAGAACAGTTCCAAGGGAAATAAGCCAATAGTCTTACCCATCCGGTTAGGTCTAACGTCTGCCTTCCTGGAGATCAGAAGAAGGGCCTGCAGAATTGTCTGGGAGCGGAACCTCCACTCCCAGAACAGAGCAGAAATTCTCCAAATCAGACATGGAGCGGAAAATTGTAGATTTTTCTCCATTAAAGGCTACCAAACTGGTGGGGAATCCCCATCTATAAGGGATCTTGTTATCCTGGAGAACTGATGTTAGGAAACGCAATTCCCTACGCTTCTGTAGGGTTGCAGGGCATAGATCAGAGAAAATTTGCAGGGTAATCCCTGCGTATTGAACTGGTTGTTTGTTCCTGCTGCAGCGGAGTATCTCCTCTTTATCCTTGTAGTTCAACAGCCTAAGAATGACATCTCTTGGAGGGGCTTTTAAAGATGGTTTGGGCCGCAACGCCCTATGCGCCCTTTCTATGATCACCTCTTGCGCCGATGGTGTTCCCTTGATGGTTCTAAAGAGGTCTTGTAAATACCCCAAAAGAGCAGTGGGGTTGATTGTTTCCGGAATTCCTCTAACTCTGAGGTTATTCCGCCTGCTGCGGTTGTCCAAGTCCTCTATTTTTTCCAGAAGACCCTGTATAGCATTGGTATTTTGTTGAATCTGAGAGGTGTTATCCTGCAGCTTTTCCTGCATTGTAGCCTGTGAGGTCTCGACAATATTAACCCTCTGAGAGAGTTCAGCTAGGTCTCTTTTTAGTTCACCAAATAAATTCTTGATGTCTGCTGCTATTCCTTTTATATCCTCTTTAGATGATAAAAACTTCAAGTCCTCTTTAGTAACATATTGTGAGGATTCAGGAGTAGGTAAAGCTACGGGTAAGGCTACAGCATCTTCTCTTGAGGATGTCTGTGTCTGGTCAGCACTAGGTACTTGAGATCCAGTGGGCTTAGTGTAGTAGTTCATATTTCTTGTTTTCGTGCCCTTTTCACCCCCAGGCTTTTTTTGTGACATAATAATATTGCTTATAGGATTAGTAGATTCTGCAATCCCAAAATCAGCTTGTTAGAAAAGAGGTTATTTCCTGCTGTGTTAATCTAATTTAGATTTGTGTCCCAGCTATAGAATAGGCAGGATGGTGTTAGTAGATTCTGCAATCCCAATATCAGCTTGTTAGAAAAGAAAAAAAGACACTGCAGACTCACTGTGATAATTCCTGCTGTGTTAATCTGCTTTAGATTTGTGTCCCAGCTGTAGAATAGGCAGAATGGTATACTGTATTGTGTGCTGTATTGTGTAGTATTGGGGGATGATGAGAATCCTGAGAAACCAGTATGCGCTGAAAGCTTCAGCTTATCCTTATCCTTATCAACTCAGGTATTTTTGCCAGCAACCCAGAAACTTCAAGCCTGTAACAGCTGCTCCTCGCCCCTTCTCAAACTTATAACCCCCAATACTTGCGAGCTCTATGTAAACTCTGTGTAAGCTCTTAATACATACACACCCACTCAATAAACAGGCCGTGATCCTCTGTAGAGCCGTGAAGTCTCTAAGCCCCTTTGCCGTGTTTACTGACAGTGATACAAGCAGTATATCAACAGTCCTTATGGAGGAAGGTTAGGAAGGTTAGGAAGGTTAGAAAGCAAGTCTCACGGCACCTCCCGAGTCAAGAACACCACTCCAGCTGTATGCCCGAGACGCCGGGCTATGCACGCTTCCGGTCTCCCTCCGCCAGCCGCACCACAGCACCACAGCAGCCGATGCGAGAGATACCCGCTCCACAAGTAGAGAGGCGCTCAGAGGTACCCGGTCCTTTCTCCTTTTCTCCGGTATTGGCGGTATTGGCGGCAAAACCCCAAACTCTAAGACACAAGTCGGGCGGCAAGCTCAGCGCCGATGCTGCAAACTGGGCTACAGATCCACTGCAGCCCGATAGTAGTGTGTCACGTTGCTCACAGATAGTACAGGTAGTACACAGGTAACACCGGGGACACAGAATCACAACTCAGAAAGTTAGTTAGCAGTGGCTCCCTTGGTTCTTAGGCTCAGTTTAGGTCATAGCTCAGGTCTCTTTATTATTTTGATAGCATTTTGGCCGACCTACGGCTCGGGAGCACTATTCAAACGCGGCCATACTCCTGCACAGCCAGGCTCCGCCCCCCATACAGTCCCTAAACCTAAGTCTATGTCAGGGTGCTGTAACCCTTAATGTAGTAGGATCTCAACTGCAGACTGTCACTTTAAGGTGTATGAGTGAGAGTTTAGATGTGTAACTTAATCTCTTGTTACTGGAGTAAAAGGTGTCACCTGAATTACTGATTGAAGTTAGTCTCTGATATACTCCCGTAAGTTTAGGGGTTTATAGTGTCCTTTAGGACTGATATAGATGTTTCCTTGTGTCAGAGTTAATTGGATACCTTTACAGTTCTATTGTACCAGTTATGGTAAAGATACAGTTTATCATAGAAATAGAATGGGTACCTTAGTAATAGGAGACGTGTCTGTGCTGCAGCTGCAGCGCTTCTGTTCAGCCTGTGTGCAGTTCACAGAAACAGCTGACAGGCAGTCAGCGTAAGCCCTTCGTGTGCCGGGACTATCGTGCAGTAAGTGGAAGGCAGAATGGAGGTGTGTCGCTGGAGTCCTATCACAGAGAGCGCTTGCTGGCAGGCTGCCCGGTACTAGAGTTGAGACGGAGTTAGTCGTGAGCGGGTATGACCCGCGAACAGTATTTGTAATCCCTCTGCAGTGGAGTCGAAAAGCCGGTGAGTCTTTATTAAGGGAGCAAGCCACAGTAGAAAATACTTTAGTTAGCGGTTATTCCGCACAGATGATTGGATTCGAAGTATTGACAACTTGCTTATCAGAGTAAGCGTAACTTAGGTGGAAAACTTAATCCAAGTTGGAGAAATAAAGTCAGTGTTAAAGATTAACAAGTATGGAAGTAGCCAAGAGGTTCAGAATAGCGTCCTCTCACATGAGATTCAGGTAGTCTAAACAGATTAATCGGCAGGTGGAAGGGGGAGGAGCAAGAATAAATAAAATTGAGTTAAAGGTACAGGTACCATTCCTGACAGTCTAACCCTAACCCTAACACCCCCTAACTTAAATATAATTAAAATAAATCTAAATAAAATTACTACAATTAACTAAATAATTCCTATTTAAAACTAAATACTTACCTATAAAATAAACCCTAAGCTACCTACAATATAACTAATAGTTACATTGTAGCTAGCTTAGGGTTTATTTTTATTTTACAGGCAACTTTGTATTTATTTTAACTAGGTACAATAGTTATTAAATAGTTATTAACTATTTAATAACTACCTAGTTAAAATAAAGACAAATTGACCTGTAAAATAAAACCTAACCTAAGTTACAATTACACCTAACACTACACTACAATTAAATTAATTACCTAAATTAAATACAATTAATTACAATTAAAATTTTTTATCTAAAGTACAAAAAAAAACAAACACTAAATTACAGAAAATAATAAAGAAATTACAAGATTTTTAAACTAATTACACCTAATCTAATCCCCCTAGCAAAATAAAAAAGCCCCTCTAAAATAAAAAAAGCCCTACCCTACACTAAATTACAAATAGCCCTTAAAAGGGCCTTTTGCGGGGCATTGCCCCAAAGTAATCAGCACTTTTACCTGTAAAAATAAAATTACAACGTCCTCACAACATTAAAACCCACCACCCACACAACCAACCCTACTCTAAAACCCACCCAATCCCCCCTTAAAAAACACTAACCCCCTGAAGATCACCCTATCGGGAGACATCTTCACCCAACCGGGCAGAAGTGGTCCTCCAGATGGGCAGAAGTCTTCATCCAACCGGGCAGAAGTGGTCCTCCAGACGGGCAGAAGTCTTCATCCAGACGGCATCTTCTATCTTCATCCATCCAGCGCGGAGCGGGTCCATCTTCAAGACATCCGAAGCGGAGCATCCTCTGACGACGGCCGACGACTGAATGAAGGCTCCTTTAAATGACGTCATCCAACATGGCGTCCCTTCAATTCCGATTGGCTGATAGAATTCTATCAGCCAATCGGAATTAAGGTAAAAAAAATCCTATGGGCTGATGCAATCAACCAATAGGATTGAACTGGCATTGTATTGGCTGAAAGGAACAGCCAATAGAATGCCAGCTCAATCCTATTGGCTGATTGCATCAGCCAATAGGATTTTTTCTACCATAATTCCGATTGGCTGATAGAATTCTATCAGCCAATCGGAATTGAAGGGGCGCCATCTTGGATGACGTCATTTAAAGGAGCCTTCATTCAGTCATTGTCCGTCGTCAGAAGAGGATGCTCCGCGTCGGATGTCTTGAAGATGGACCCGCTCCGCACCGGATGGATGAAGATAGAAGGTGCTGTCTGGATGAAGACTTCTGCCCGTCTGGAGGACCACTTCTGCCCGGTTGGAGGACCACTTCTGCCCGGTTGGGTGAAGACATCGCTCGGTAGGGTGATCTTCAGGGGGTTAGTGTTAGGTTTTTTTAAGGGGGTATTGGGTGGGTTTTAAAGTAGGGTTGGTTGTGTGGGTGGTTGGTTTTAATGTTGGGGGGGGAATTGTAATTTTTTTTACAGGTAAAAGAGCTGATGACTTTGGGGCAATACCCCGAAAAAGGCCCTTTTAAGGGCTATTTGTAATTTAGTGTAGGGTAGGGCTTTTTTATTTTGGGGGGGCTTTTTTATTTTGTTAGGGGGATTAGATTAGGTGTAATTAGTTTAAAAATCTTTTAGTTTCTTTATTATTTTCTGTAATTTAGTGTTTGTTTTTTGTACTTTAGATAAATTTTTTTAATTGTAATTAATTGTATTTAATTTAGGTAATTAATTTAATTGTAGTGTAGTGTTAGGTGTAATTGTAACTTAGGTTAGGTTTTATTTATTGTACAGGTAAATTTGTCTTTATTTTAACTAGGTAGTTAATAAATAGTTAATAACTATTTAATAACTATTGTATATTGTAGCTAGCTTAGGGTTTATTTTATAGGTAAGTATTTAGTTTTAAATAGGAATAATTTAGTTAATTGTAGTAATTTTATTTAGATTTATTGTAAATATATTTAAGTTAGGGGGGTTAGGGTTAGACTTAGGTTTAGGGGTTAATACATTTAATATAGTGGCGGTGACGTTGGGGCAGCAGATTAGGGGTTAATAAATGTAGGTAGGTGACAGCGATGTTAGGGACGGCAGATTAGGGGTTAATAATATTTAACTAGTGTTTGCGATGCGGAAGTGCGGTGGTTTAGGGGTTAATATGTTTAGTATAGTGGCAGCGATGTCCGGTTCGGCAGATTAAGGGGTTAAAAAATGTATTTTAGTGTTTGCGATGTGGGGGGGGGGCTCGGTTTAGGGGTTAATAGGTAGTTTATGGGTGTTAGTGTACTTTTTAGCACTTTAGTTAAGAGTTTTATGCTACGGCGTTGTAGTGTAAAACTCTTAATTACTGACTTTTAAATGCGGTACCAGGCTTGACAGGAGAGGGTGTACCACTCACTTTTGGTCAGACTCGTAATACCGGTGCTATGCAAGTCCCATTGAAAATATAGGATACGCAATTGACGTAAGTGGATTTGCGGTATTTCCGAGTCTGGCCAAAAACGTGAGCGGTACACCTGTACCTGCAAGACTCGTAATACCAGCGGGCGTTAAAAAGCAGCGTTAGGACCTCTTAACGCTGGTTTTTAACCCTAACGCACAACTCGTAATCTAGGCCATAATATTTCAAAGACAAGCTTTCGAGAGTTTTCCTCTCTTCCTCAGGCCTGAAGCAATACTGATCAATCTGATATAGATACACATCACATACAACAAATGGAAGGGAGGGAGGGGGTGAGAGGGGTGTCATAAAAATCAGAGGATGTGTCTGAAGGAAAAAATAGCTGAGAATAGCCATAAAGAGTAAATAAACAGAGGAGAGTAAATAGGCAAGATGAGAGGAAAAATAAAAGGAAAAATAAACCAATATAGGACAATAAGATGAGAGATTATAGAAAGTTTTGGTAGTGTGTGAGAAAGCCAGAGTCTACAAAGTCCTTCATTTCTGGTGTTGAAATGTGTGATCATTTTCATCTCAAACGTCTTTCGTTCATGAGAGTCTTTGAAATTCCCTTTAAGAACTTTAATCCTGAGGTTAAGGATGGAGTGACCAGTCTGGGTGAAGTAATGACCAACAGGGGTACAATATTCATTTTCCTTGTGGTTTTTGACCGAGTTTCTGTGTAGATCCATTCTGAGATGCCGCTTTAGGCCAATTTAGGCCAGCTATTTTCTCCTTCAAATCCTCTGATTTTTATGATACCCCTCTCCCTACCTTCCATTTTTTGTATGTGCTGTGTATCTATATCAGATTGATCAGTATTGCTCCAGACCCGAGGAAGGAAGGAAAACTCTTGAAAGCTTGTCTTTGAAATATTATGTTAGTCCAATAAAAAAGGTATCACTGCATACTGCAATACTTTGTTATTTTAGCATCTTATCTACTGGACTAACATGGCTAATCCAATCTTCACTAAATATATATAAATAAAACAAAGTATCCTCAGACCAGAGTGCAGGAAAAGAACATTGGTATCAGTAGAAAACAGCACTCTCTGGATTTAACAATATGTGGTTTATTTATGTGATGTTTCGTGGTAGTGGAGGAAGGGGTGCACTACCCCGAAACGTCACATAAATAAACCACGTATTGTTAAATCCAGAGTGCTGTTTTCTACTGATAATATATATATATGTGTGTGTGTGTACTGTATATATATATATATATATATATATATATATATATATATATATATATATATATATATAAAAAATAACTCATTGTGTAGTTCATTAACAAATCTAGACAGGCCCAGAGGCTTGTTTTCCCTCTGAATTACATTGTTTCCAATGCAGCAAAGGATTCTGGGTAAGATATGCAAATTAAGAACACAATGACACACCTTTTTACTTCAGTATGCTTTTCAGCAGGTTCCCTTTACGCCAAAGTATCGCTGTTCACACAGCTTATAAACTTAGCTAGGGTTAGTGCAGTGATTCATAACCATCCCAGGACAGACTGTTTCGTGGTTTTTGCCACTCATCAGCTTTTAAAATCAGATTTTAAAATCCTCCACTACGCTGGGCCTGTCTAGATTTGTTAATGAACTGCACAATGAGTTATTTTTTTCTATATTTTGTGCGTAGTGGAGGATTTTAAACTCGCCTTTTATCTCCCCCTAATTTAAAATGTTGTTGTATTCTGCCTGGAATCAACTTCACCCAGCAGTGATTCTAACCTTCTACCAGCTGATGAGTGGCAAAAACCACGAAACAGTCTGTCCTGGGATGGTTATGAATCACTGCACTAACCCTAGCTAAGTTTATAAGCTGTGTGAACAGCGATACTTTGGCGTAAAGGGAACCTGCTGAAAAGCAGACTGAAGTAAAAAGGTGTGTCATTGTGTACTTAATTTGCATATCTTACCCAGAATCCTTTGCTTCCTTTGCTGCATTAGAAACAATGTAATTCAGAGGTTTTCTGTGGGAAAACAAGCCTCTGGGCCTGTCTAGATTTGTTAATGAACTACACAATGAGTTATTTGTTCTATATTTTGTGCGTAGTGGAGGATTTTAAACTCGCCTTTTATCTCCCCCTAATTTAAAATGTTGTTTTATATATATATATATATTTGTGTGTGTGTGTGGTATTATGGAAATGTGCTCTAATTAAAGACCATTCTGCTAGAATAAATCAAATAGTTTCAGGAAGACATAAATGCAGGGATAGCAGATTTATCTTTTATGGCCTGTTTGACTTTAAGTGAATTTATGACTATGCTGTGCATTACTTTTTTCCAGAGGGTTAAGGTTATGCTTGTGTGTGTTGTGTGTTTACATGTGGAGATCTATGGATATCTGTGCATATGTGTGTCTGTGAATTTAAATATCTGTATGTGTTTGTGCAGGTGGCTGTGTAAGGGTGCCTGTGTATGTACACAGGTGTTGTATCTGTAGGTGCGTCTATGGGTGCTTTATTTAAAAATAAATGATAGAGAGAAATGGAAGGTTGCTCTGTATAATTGGGTGGGGCACATTTTGGATTTTCGCCCTGGGAGCCAGATTCTCTAGAAACAGCCCTGATTAGCTCTGTCCTTCTCTGTGTATCCACTGGTAAGCAAATGTTTACAGTCTGCACACCGAATCTGTAGAGAGGGGTAGGCGGTAGTTGCACATCTAAACTGCAACTTTAATATCAAGCCTCAGTTTTAAGCACGCCAAGCTTGAAATTAAAGTTGCGGGGCAGATTTGCAATTACCGCCTAACCCTCTCTACAGAAGCCGGTGTGCAGGCTGTAAATATTTGCTGTGCCTGGACACACAGAGCAGGACAGAGCTAGTAACCCCTGCACATTACAGGATATATTCTGCTTAAATCTGCATTAGGTGTTGCGCTAGCAGTTTAAGGGTGGGCTGCAATTTTATCCTCCAGCATTTAGCAGAGTGTTGGCACAGAGGAAGTACTCCTGGGAATGTACCACAGTAAGCGTTTTGTTGTGTGACACAGGGCTAGATTTATTAAAGCTGAGGTGTACAGGGGCGCGCCTCAGCTTGCCTGTGGCGGGGCGAAAATATCCGCAGGTATTCGGCATTGCACACGAGCGCAATTTTGCGCTTGCGTGCAAACCCGCCCCCTGCCCGCGCATAGCCAATCACGCGCGGGCAGGAGCTGTCAATCTCCTCGGTCTGACTAGACCGAGGAGATTGAATTTCGCCAGATTAGAAGTGGCGAAGAGGCTTGATAAATGACGGCGAGCAAGTTCTTGAGAGAACTTGCTGCCATAGGGGCTTAATAAATCTTGCTCTCAGTATAATTTACATTCATTGTAAAGCAAATCCTGTAACTCACTAGTCTGGAAAAGCTAACACTCCCCCCCCCCCCCTCCTTAAATGTTAGGATCACTCAAGGGTGGTATGATGAAATCATTAACAGAAAGCCCTCTGGATGTGCAGAGGGCAGGTTATTCAATACTGGACATATGACCTGGTACTAAGCTGCTAGTATTCACCATTACTGGACAAATGACCTGGTACTAAGTTGCTAGTATTCACCATTACTGGACAAATGACCTGGTACTACGCTGCTAGCATTCAACATTACTGGACATATGACCTGGTACTAAGCTGCTAGTATTCATCATTACTGGACAAATGACCTGGTACTAAGTTGCTAGTATTCACCATTACTGGACATATGACCTGGTACTAAGTTGCTAGTATTCACCATTACTGGACAAATGACCTGGTACTAAGTTGCTAGTATTCACCATTACTGGACAAATGACCTGGTACTAAGTTGCTAGTATTCACCATTACTGGACAAATGACCTGGTACTACGCTGCTAGCATTCAACATTACTGGACATATGACCTGGTACTAAGCTGCTAGTATTCACCATTACTGGACAAATGACCTGGTACTACGCTGCTAGCATTCAACATTACTGGACATATGACCTGGTACTAAGCTGCTAGTATTCACCATTACTGGACAAATGACCTGGTACTAAGTTGCTAGTATTCCCCATTACTGGACATATGACCTGGTACTAAGCTGCTAGTATTCACCATTACTGGACATATGACCTGGTACTAAGCTGCTAGTATCTATCATTACTGGACAAATGACCTGGTACTAAGCTGCTAGTATTCACCATTACTGGACATATGACCTGGTACTACGCTGCTAGCATTCAACATTACTGGACATATGACCTGGTACTAAGCTGCTAGTATTCCCCATTACTGGACATATGACCTGGTACTAAGCTGCTAGTATTCCCCATTACTGGACATATGACCTGGTACTAAGCTGCTAGTATTCACCATTACTGGACATATGACCTGGTACTAAGCTGCTAGTATCTATCATTACTGGACATATGACCTGGTACTAAGCTGCTAGTATTCACCATTACTGGACATATGACCTGGTACTAAGCTGCTAGTATCTATCATTACTGGACAAATGACCTGGTACTAAGCTGCTAGTATTCACCATTACTGGACATATGACCTGGTACTATGCTGCTACTATCTATCATTACTGGAGGGGGTCTTTTTTTTTTTTTTTTACAGGTAAAAGAGTTTATATCTTTGGGGCAATGCCCCACAAAAGGCCCTTTTAAGGACCATTAGTAGTTTATTGTAGGCTAGGTTTTTTTTGTTTTTTTTTGGGTGGGCTTTTTTATTTTTATAGGGCCGTAGATTAGGTGTATTCTTTTTTTTTTGGATGATTTCATTTTTTATTTTGTGTAATGTATATTTTTAAGGGGTGTTTTATTTTTTTGTAGCAAAAGAGCTGTTGAACTTAGGGCAATGCCCTACAAAATGCCCTTTTAAGGGCCCCCCAAAAGGCCCTTTTAAGGGCCCATGGTAGTATGGGGGTGGGGGTTTGTATAGTGTTAGGGGGTGTTTGTATTTTTTTGGAGCAAAAGAGCTGTTTAACTCAGGGCAATGCCCTACATAAGGCCCTTTTAAGGGCCCCCAAAAGGCCCTTTTAAGGGCCCTTGGAAGTTTATTCAAGATTAGGCCTTTTTTATTTTATTTTTTTATTTTTTTCAAGGAATAGGAATAATCTTTATTTTTTTGGATAATTTAGTTTTTTTTATGTAATGGTAGTTTTTTTTATTTTTTGTAATGTTAGGTTTTAGTGTAAGGCAGATTAGTTTTTGTTTGACAGGTAAGTTTGTATTTATTTTAACTAGGTAGTTAGTAAATAGTTAATAACTATTTACTAACTAGTCTACCTAGTTAAAATAAATACAAACTTACCTGTAAAATAAAAATAAAACCTAAGCTAGATACAATATAACTATTAGTTATATTGCAGCTAGTTTAGGTTTTATTTCACAGGTAAGTATTCAGTTTTAACTAGGTATTATTAAATTAATAATTGTAAATTTAATTTAGAACTATTTTAATTATTTTAAAGTTAGGGGGTGTTAGGGTTAGGGGTTAATAGTTTAATTTCGGTTTTTGCGATGTGGGGGGCTGGCGGTTTAGTGATTATTAGATTTACTTAGTTAATAATTGAAAGTTTAATTTAGATCTAGTTTAATTATGTTAAAGTTAGGGGGTGTTAGGGTTACGTTAGGGATATCTTTGGGGCAATGCCTCACAAAAGGCCCTTTTAAGGGCCATTTGTAGTTTATTGTAGGCTAGGGGTTTTTTTTATTTTGGTTGGGCTTTTTTATTTTTATAGGGCTATTAGATTAGGTGTAATTCTTTTTTATTTTGCATAATTTAATTTTTTGTAATTTAGTGTTTGTGATTTTTTGTAACTTAATTTTAGTTTAATAATTATATTAGTTTAATTGTTAGTTTAAACTTAGTTTTTTTAATTTGACAGGTAAGTTTTAATTTAATTTAAGATAGGGAAATTGTAATTTTAATATAAAGTTAGGGGGTTGTTAGGTTTACAGGTAAATAGTTTAATTTAGTTTATTTCGATGTGGGGGGCTTTCGGTTTAGGGGTTAATAGTTTAGTTTAGTATATTTCGTTGTGAGGGGGCTTGCAGTTTAGGGGTTAATAGGTTTATTATACTGGCGGCAGTGTAGGGCTTAATAACTCTAATATATGTGGGCAGATTGCAGATTAGGGGTTAATAATATTTAAATAGTGTTTGTGATGCGGGAGGGCGGCGGTTTAGGGGTTAATAATCATATTATAGTGGTGAAGGCAGGGAGTGGCGGAATAGGGGATAATATTTTTTAAAGTGGAGGCGATATCGGGAGTGGCAGATTAGGGGTTAATACATTTATTATAGTGTTTGCAATGCAGGAGGGCCTCAGTTTAGGGGTTAATAGGTAGTTTATGGGTGTTTAGTGCACTTTTTAATACTTTAGTTATGAGTTTTATGTTACAGCTTTGTAGCGTAACACTCATAACTACTGACTTTAGATGGCGGTATAGATCTTGTCGTTTTAGGCTGTAACACTCGCTTTTTAGCTGCAAAACTTGTAATACCGGTGCTATGGGAATCCCATGAAAAAACATCATTTTTAGGAGTTCGGGACTGATGTTGCGGTACAGGCTAAAAGGTTTGCGGTACAGCTATACCGACAATACTTGTAATGGCTGCATTAGGGAAAATGATGCGTTATGGGCCACAACGCTGCTATTTGACTCATAACGCAAAAATCGTAATCTAGGTGTTACTGTAGTACATTCTCATGAGTACTTCCCCTGTGCCAACACTCTGCTAAATGTTGGAGGATAAAATTGCAGCCCACCCTTAACCCTTTGAGTGCTAATGACGGCTCTGAGTCGTTGCAGAGTTTCCCACTCTGGTACTAACAATGGCTCAGAGCCGTCGTAAGCACTCTCCCACCTTGAGGGAGATCTGGGGGCTCCCACCCGCTCCTACCCTGGCGATCATGCCTGTATAGTGACAGGCATCATCGGGGCTTCACATTTTGCATGGTGACGTCACGCGCATTGACGTGATGACATCACTGCGCAACTTTATTAACAAAATGACAATGTTAAGTATAGGAAAAGGTGGCATGCTACTAAGAAGCCTGCATCTCAGGCATCTAAGCAGCTACAGACCACCAAGACCCATTGTTGGAAAGGTAATCGCCTAGCCTTTCCAACATTGTAAGTCTTGGGGATCGGGGGAAAAAGGTAAAAAAAAATATTTAAAAACAAAAAACAAAACTTAAAACAGCTTAGCACCCAGGTGGGAAAGTGCTTTGCACTCAGTGGGTTAGACTGCTAGCGCAACACTTAATGCACATGTAAGCATAAACATAATACATTCTGTAATGTGCAGGGGTTGCTAGCTCTGTCCTGCTCTGTGTGTCCAGGCACAGCAAATGTTTACAGCCTGCAGACCGGCTTCTGTAGAGAGGGTTAGGCGGTAGTTGCAAATATGAGCAGCCATTTTAATGTTAAGGTTGAGACTGCTCTTCCACTGTATGTTCCTGTAATCCCCACTTTCCAGCATTGTGTCACTTTTTCTTCTTCACATCAGTTAAAAAATAGTGGGTTTTTCAACCACTCCAGAGAGGCTTGGGGCCTATTTCATATGGTGCAAGCGGACATGATCCGATATTGCGATATTGCACGCTGTCGGCATTTATCATTGCACCAGCAGTTCTGGTGCAATGCTGCCCCCTGCAGATTTGCGGCCAATTGGCTGCTAGCAGGGGGTGTCAATCAACCTGATGCGGAGCTTGATAAATATGCCCCTCTAGGTCATGTTGAAGACTTCACATAGCTAACCATTGTAACATATATTTGTTCCTAATAGGCCATAACTGACTTTTCAACGTATGTGTCCCTGGTTTTTCAATGCCATCTTTTTTATTTACAGTGATTTTATGAGTTAATTTTATATACCCAATTATAGATTACAGTAAATTTCATCCATTACAGTATAACTACATTCTGTATCTGAATTTTTTAAAAAAAGGTTGCTGAACAGGGCGCTGGCCAGCTATTATTACTCCTTAGCGTGCAGTTACATCTGCGGTTCTGCCCTATCCTCTCATGTAAAAGGGAGAGGATCCTGGATAAGGCAGATGTGCAGCAATTGTTATCCTCAGACTAATCTTTTCATTGAATACATTTTTTTTTAGTGGTTAATGTAACTTTAAGCTTGTGGTGTGTAGAAGAGTGAAGGAAGCCATCAACAATATGTCAAGCATGTAGTATGTTTGTATATTTTTCAAAATGTCTGAAACAAGGGAAAATTCCTGTCTCAAGCACATCTACTCTGTTTGTAATTGACTATTGCATTCTGGGAGGGACAGTGGTGTCCTCATTATATGCTTCTCTGTTTTTGCTAAAGGGACAGTAAAGTCAAATTTAAACTTTCATGATTCAGATAGTGCATGTAATTTTAAGCGACTTCAGTTTGCTTATATTATTCAATATTTGTATAAGGTCTTAACCCCCTATTCCATCTTACGACTTGCCATGTAACCTTATAACTTATAAATAAACAGACCAGACACATAATTGGGAGAAAAAACAAAGACCAGTCACGGTCACGTTTATTTAAAATAAACGCCTAACTTGTGCCTGCGATGATATTTATTACCATTGCAGGCCCTCAAATAAATTAACTTTCCAAACTTGGCAACAAGTTCGTTATAACAATCCGTTGGCGGCATCTATCCCTAACCTAACCCCTACCAGCAGCTGGTCAAGGCCCCTTTTCGGTGTTTGCAGCGTGACATCCGGCTGTTCACGCCCAATGGCACAAAAAGAGAGCTGTGGAAGTAAGAGATTTTCAGCCTGTAATCGCGAGGGAGGGGACCCCCTAAGCCGGCGCCTAGGTGGGCGTAATCCCTCCCCTTTCTAGACGGTCACTCTTCTCCTTCTGTGCCCGCTCCCCAGGGCCTTGACCACCCGCCAGCTAGGGCATCTCCACCCAACCCAATAAGGCATCCCCATCAAGCGAATCGTACAAGCCTCTTGATGTGGGTGGGTGGCTATCTTAACAACCCGGGCTTACAAAAGGCTAGCTCAAGTAAACCTACCCCTGCCGGGTTCACTCACCCTCATGCTGCCGTATCGTTGCCGCCAATCTTCTTCCATGGGGCCGGGTGGGCGGGGAAAACTTTCTCCTCGAAGTCTGGAACAGAAAGAGGCCATATACACTGCTGCAGGACCCTATAAAGGTAAGCACAAACACTGCCTCCAAACCTGCAACATTGTAACAAAAACAATCTAGCATTCTCCAGACTTCAAGTTGGTAATCCCTTAATGTTGTTACAGACCCACTAGAGGGCCCTCCCCTCTCATAAGGTCTTAACCCCCTATTCCATCTTACGACTTGCCATGTAACCTTATAACTTATAAATAAACAGACCAGACACATAATTGGGAGAAAAAACAAAGACCAGTTATGGTCACGTTTATTTAAAATAAACGCCTAACTTGTGCCTGCGATGATATTTATTACCATTGCAGGCCCTCAAATAAATTAACTTTCCAAACTTGGCAACAAGTTCGTTACAACAATCCGTTGGCGGCATCTATTCCTAACCTAACCCCTACCAGCAGCTGGTCAAGGCCCCTTTCGGTGTTTGCAGCGTAAACCCGGCTGTTCACGCCCAATGGCACAAAAAGAGAGCTGTGGAAGAGATTTTCAGCCTGTAATCGCAAGGGAGGGGACCCCCTAAGCCGGCGCCTAGGCGGGCGTAACCCCTCCCCTTTCTAGACCGTCACTCTTCTCCTTCTGTGCCCACTCCCCAGGGCCTTGACCACCCGCCACAAGAGCCAGGCGTCCTCTTGCCGCCAAACAATAAGCCAACAGGCAACTATCATACATAGAAACTAACAAGCTAATCAACCACAATTTTTTTTTTTTTTATATAACTAGCAATATAGCACTCCTGATGTCTTTTATGAAGATATCCAACCCAGCATCTGTCAGGTGGACACCATCGGGGCGAAATAAATCCTTCCTGTCGGCCGTTATGACCTCGTGTCTGATCACAAAGCCACCCAATGCCGTGACCGTCCTACCCATCTCCTGATTAACCTTTTTACGTACATTGTACGCAGCCTTCTGGGTCACAATATACCTCCAATGCAGTCGTGCGACCACATTGGACCAACCCAACTTAACATTCTTAAGCCATGTGTGAACCCACTTTAAGTCCGCCACCATCCTTTTAATCAAATCCAGCGCGGGGAGTGACCCCAAGTCATTCCCCCCGAGGTGCAGCACTATCACGTTAGGCTGCCCCCACCTCCTGTGTGCCTCCTGCAATAAGGCTGGCAGATTCGCCCACGTAAGGCCCCTGCGCCCTAACCATCGGAAGTTCGCCCTGGACGTTGCAAATACAAGTTGCTGCCCTTCCGCTGAACGCAGCGCCCTGATGGACGCCCAGTGGATGTACGAATGTCCTACAATCCATACTCGAACAGGAGGGGAAATTCCACCTCTCACACCTGGCAAAAACAGAGCAAACCCCATTAACTGTCAAACCCTGCACCATCCATTACCACTGACTCCTAAACCCACTCTAACCATGCCCCAACACCCGCACCCCCGCGGATTTTACCCTACACACCTGCTAAGTGGGCCTAATATACCGCTTGTACTGGGTTGACTTCCATCTGCCCAACCTTTTAATCTCTGCAGCCGATGTACCAGCCGCCGCGCTAGTAGCCACCCCGATCCTGAAAGAATGGGGCGCTATCTTTTGCGGATCTAGCCCCCCCTTCTCCGCTGTCTTGGCGAGTACCCGCCGAAACTGAAACAAGGACAAAGCGCTGCCATCCTCATGCACTAGAAATTGCTTACTTCCTTGCGCTCTTACTTTCTGGAACTCCTCCACACACCGTACCGGGCAACACTCATCGAATTCATGGTTCGCGAGTGGCAGCCAAGCCCCTTTGCCCTCCTGGTCCGTTTTGGACCGAGGCACGAACAAGAGCAGTCCCCCCCCCCTGAGCAACGCACGTGCTCTGCTAGGATGCCCCCTGTACCTTTATGCTTCGAGGAGGCGACCAGCTCTCCAACCCGTAGCGCTCCAGCAAACGCCAGGGCAAATGCCGCTTTAAACAGGAGCCTCTCATACTCCGATGTACAAATTGATTGCAATTGGGTCGCCAATTGCCTTAATCGACCTGACGTTATGGGCTCCCTCCGATCCTTTGGACATGGGGAAACCCTTCCCCAGCCTTTTAGCACCTGCCTAACCAAGAATGACATAACCCAATGCCTTATTAAAGAACGCCAGCGCTGCCAATTTACCTGCCGCTCCCATTCTACTACACCCTCCTAGCCTTATGTGTGCCAACCATTCTAGTACCTGAACCCTGGACGCGTCTTCCACCCGTCCTCCTGTCTGTTGGCAGAAAACCACCCATTTGCTCCAGTGACTCATGTACGTAGCCCAAGTCTTTGGTGCCAGCGACGACCTGATTAAGGGGAGGATGCCCCCCCAACCTGGAACAGCTGCCAAAGAAAAGACGGGCATGTTAGACCCTCCTTTGCGGCCCTGGGCTCTGATTTCCTAAACTGCCCCCAGTTGAATCAGGAGAGTGCATCAGCGATGACATTATGCACCCCCGGGACGTGTTTGGCCGTGAACGTGATGTTGAGCTCCAAGCAGCGCAACACCAGGTGCCTTAAGTAGCAAACTACCCTTGGGGAGGATGCGGACAATCTGTTAATGGCGTACACCACACTCAAATTGTCTGACCAGAACACCACTGATCTGTTAGCCAGCCTCCTACCCCAAATTTCCACCGCAGCCACAATGGGGAAGAGCTCCAGCAAAGTCAAGTTTTTGACACAGCCGGCCTCCACCCATTCACGAGGCCATGGCCCCGTGCTCCATTCACCATCCAGGTATGCCCCATACCCGAAACCGCCGGCTGCATCAGTAAACAGGTGCAACACCTGATTAGAAACCGTTGGGTGTCTCCACAGGCAAACCCCGTTGAAGTGTGACAGAAATGTGTCCCACACAACAAGATCCTCCCGCACCTCCGGCGAGATTCTGACCCATTTGCCACTGCCAATCGGCCCCTTCAGTTGCCCTTCCAGGCGCCTGTTGAAGACCCTTCCCATTGGAATAGCCCTTCCGGCAAAATTCAACAGTCCCAAAAGGGATTGCACATCCCTTCTTGTAACTCTCTCTTGCCCCTGCACTAGCCGCACCATAGCACGCATACGCTGCACCTTATCGTCCGGCAATCTGCATAGAGCCCTGACCATATCAATCTCTATCCCCAAGAAAGTAAGGCACGTGCATGGGCCCTCCGTCTTGTCAGCGGCCAGGGGGACTCCGAAGCTCTCTGTTATATCTCTCATAACACACATGAGCCGCGCACACTCCGTGCTTCGTGCTCTCCCTACCAGCAGAAAGTCGTCCAGGTAGTGGGCCACCGACCCACCCCCAGACGCCACCTGCACCACCCAATGAAGGAATGAGCTGAAACACTCAAACAGCGAGCAGGACAGCGAACATCCCATGGGCAGGCACCTGTCCACATAGAACGCCCCCTCAAACTTCATCCCCATAAGCCTAAAAGCTGAGGGGTGTAATGGCAATAATCTAAATGCTGACTCTATGTCCAGCTTTGCCATCAAAGCCCCGTGGCCCTTCATACGCACCAAAGCCAGCGCTTCATCAAAAGATTGATAGTGCACTGTGCTAAGATCCGGATCAATCGCGTCGTTCACCGACGAACTCTTAGGGAAGGAAAGGTGCTTCCTGATCTGGGTAATCTGCCAGCCATGGCACCATGGCTGACAAGTTAAGCGGTGTTGGGGCCCTTAACTCCAGTTCCCTGCTTAATGGCCGGTCTGGCCTGTCCCTGCTCCTTTCTTTTCCCACATTCCACTCCTGGGTGGGCCCTCCGCAGTACTTTCAGATGTGCCGAAAGGAACAGTTGCTCCCTCTGTCACACAATTTGTCCTGGAATTTCCAGCACTCTCTGCCCCTTCTCCCCTGCTTCAGCCCAACCCGCCCCTGCGCCTGGCGAGCAGGGGAGGGGATGGGGGATGATCCCTCCAAGCCCAATCTGGACCACAGATGCATGTCCTGTGTTCCAAAATGTAGCAGGGGGTTGCCTACCATTTTTCTTCTGAAGGCCATGTCGTACTCCCGCCATGCGCCCTCTTTAAACCTGACATGTATGGCCTCAATAGTGTCCTGGTATTTGAACAGGTTGTGCCCTTGTAAGGGCCACCTATCCACATAGCAGGACGCCAGGACCCTGAAGCATTTCAACCATTCTTCATAGGTCTCTGGCCTACGCACCCGTTTTTTTGCCTTAAGGTGGCCATAAAGGGAGTGCACCAGGCAAGGATACGTGTCTCCCTGCGCCGCAACTTTGCATGGAACTGGTGTCTCCAAGGGCATATTTGGGCCCGGGCCTGTCGTCCCCGCTAGCCCCTCTGCCTGCCCTGAACCTTCAGACCTCCCCTTTGCGTGACTCGCCGCCATCTTTTTGATCCATCTAAACATCCTACGCTGCCCTTTTCCCACTAGCCCTAGCTCCTCCCCGCTGTCTGAACCAAACCCGCTAGAAGTAGTGTCCGTGTCAGCGTGTGTAGTGTTTAGAACATGTGACTCACCCTCCGCCGGTCTTTCAGCGTCCACCGCCATCATCTGGACTGGATCAGCCTCTCTCTGCTGCTCCCCGCTGGGCCCCGCCACTACCAGCGCATTGGATGATCTCTCAGCTGCCATGGTCTCTGCTGCCGCTGTAACCTGGGGAGACAAAACAACTTGGGGAGACATCTGGTTCACAGGAGGGGCCCCAACTGAGGCCCCCGTCCTAGCCCCACTCTGAAACCCCCCTGTGTTCATTCCCAGCACGTTCGCCACTGCCCTAGAAATAATTGCCTCTTGACCAGGGCCCACCTGGGCGTTCTCACTGAACCCAGGTGAAGACATCAAACCAGCATCACGCATTGCCGCCTGTACTGCCCTTTTGATTATGTCCTCCATACACACTCCTTGATTATCATGCATTCCAGCCCTATTTACCAAGTTCTGTGCACTCACCGCAGTCCCACACACAGCTCCCCAAAAATTGGCCTGTGTTCCTAGCACGTGTCATCCCCACATGCTCCCCAGCTAAACTCCCCTGCTGCTGCATTCCCACATCCACAGCCTGCAGGACATTCCTCCTCTCCACATGCGCCCATAGCTCCCTCTGCGCAAGAGCGGTGGTTCCGGGCCTACTCGCTCCATCCTCTGACTCTGCTCTCTCCACATACGCACATACTACCCTCTGCGCATGCGCGCTTGTTCCGGGCCTACCCGCACCATCCTCCGCTAGCGCCGCACCGGACGTCCCAGGTAAGTGCCCTGAAGCCTCCCGGACCCTCCCTGTGGTCATTGGAGCCCTCCCTGCGAACCGGAGCCTCCCTAAGTTACCTGGGCTGCTCTGGTTGCGAGGTCCCTTCCTGGCTCCTTCATCCCTCCCTCCAAGATGGCGGCCGCGATCCTCACTGGAAGAACGTGAGGTGGAACTCTCGCGAGAATCGCCATCCGTGGAGGGAGGGCCTGCTGCACACTCTGCAGCCGCATCCTTGTCTGCGTCCTCAACACTCCCCCCGGCAGCCACCGCAACCGCTCCGGCCCGGCCCTGGCCGGATGGCACCACCACCGTCGCCAGAGATTGGGACAGGGCTAGAACCACCGCCATGGCAGCCGGCAGGAGAGCAGGCAACATCGCGGGCGCTAGGCCTAGCACCCGATCCGGCCCCACCAGCTCCTGAGGCCTATAATCCAAAGCAGGCCCAGCCTCAGACGTCAGGCCCCTCTCCACGCTAGGCCCCGTTACCCCTACACGGCCTGCAGACATCCCTTCCTGGCCCCCTTGATCCCTCCCGGCCACATGCAACCCCCTGGGGGAGGAACATACCAGGGGCAACCCTGGGGCAGGTGTGCTACACACTCTATCGGGGCCTATGGCTACATCCTGACCACCACTAATTTGGGCCCGATTCCCAGTGCTAGGCCCACATCCCCCAACTCTCTTAGGCCTCTTCCCCTTATTAAAGCTCCTGCTAGGTGGGGTTTTTTAGGGTGTAGGGGGTACCGCATCGTCTGACATGTCTTCCTCTCTCTGCATTGCAGGTCCCTTCTTCCTGGCTGCAACCTCCACCACCTCCCGAAATCGCTTAGGAGGCACCGCCTTCCTTCTAGATCTCTCCATCATCAAGCTCAGATCACAGGAAAACTTTCTCCTTGAAGTCTGGAACAGAAAGAGGCTGGATACACTGCTGCAGGACCCTATAAAGGTAAGCACAAACACCGCCTCCAAACCTGCAACATTGTAACAAAAAGACTCTAGCATTCTCCAGACTTCAAGTTGGTAATCCCTTAATGTTGTTACAGACCCACTAGAGGGCCCTCCACTCTCATTTTCCTTTGGTATAACTTTTTTGAAAAGCATACATAGGTAGGCTCATGAGAAGCAATGCATTACTGGGAGCTAGCTTTTGATTGGTGGCTACACACATATGCCATTTATCATTGGCTCACTAGAGGATTTCACAATGACTAAGGCATTGTTTAAAGTGTTTCATTTTGTCTGAGACTTACAGAATTCACTATCAGCTTGCAGTGAAATTGATGGAGCTTTTTACTTTAACATAGAGCTCCATTAGTTTGGCTGCATGTTAGGTGAATTTGTTTGATAGTGAATAAGCCTGCTAGACGTTTCTAGGATAGCGCAGTGCACTAATTTGTTGTCTTGGTCTTTCTGTCTATGTTTAGCAGGTAGTGGTGAACCTATTGAGTGATCTGCAGCTGCTACAGTTTAGATAAATAGGAGTTTTAGTTTTATATTGTGTAAATATATAAAAGACACCATACAATACAGAAAATATTCGCAACGATGCAGTGACTTAGCATGGATAGAAACAATCTGACCAATTGAGAGACCAGAAGTAGTAACAACTTCAATCAGTCAAAAGCTCTGTTCCTGCATTTGTCCTTCCATACTGTTAATTTTGATGTTCTAAAATTCTGTGTGTTCCCATACTGCCGTGTGTAGTTAATAATAAAAATTAGCAGTTTTTACTCTTTTACAGCAATATGCATAAAAGTAGAAGAGAACGTGACAGGGGCAGAAAATTTAAATCCGGTCATAAAAAAAGAAAAATGAATGCATTTGAGGATTGCAAAGAAGAATTACGTGGTTCTATGCAGTAGTATTTAAAGACAGTGAAGATAACTGCATGTGAAGAAGAACCTGAGCATGAACATGAGAAAAGGGAGTCTGTTTTGACTGAAAGAGAAGAATATTCACAGCCAAGCGCTTCTATTCAGGCTGAACAATATAACATTTTGTGTAGCACTGAAGAAGGAGCTACAGAAAAACCTGAAGATTCAGGTTCTAACCCTTCAGAGTCTGGTTATCAGCCACTAAGTTATGATCCTGGAGAACGGACTTCCCTAGTAGAAGATAAAGACAGAGGGGCATATTTATCAAGCTCCGTATGGAGCTTAATTCCCCGTATGGACCCCTGCTCCATAACTTGTCCGCCTGCTCTGAGGCCACGGACAGAAATCAACCCGATCGAATACGATAGGGTTGATTGACACCCCCTAGCGGTCGATTGGCTGCAAATCTGCAGGGGGCAGCATTGCACCAGCAGTTCACAAGAACTAAAGGTACAATAATAAATGCCGACAACGTATGCTGTCGACATTTATCGATGTGTAGCGGACATGATACGCTACTTCGTATCATGTCCACTCGCACATTGATAAATATGCCCCAGAGTCTGTTATATACAGAAAGGACCAATAAGGGAGAAAAATGTAACTTACCCATTAGACAGTGCAAAAGGCATTTATCTACCTTTCATTACACAAGGATTTTAAGCAACAAATAGAAACAAGATAGGCGCTGGTTAGTTTATTATAGAAAAAAGGACTGTGTTTACTGTTTTGCCTGTCGTTTATTCTCAGCATCACAGAGAGCTTTAGGGGTATATTTACCATGGTGCAGACAGACATGATCCGCTATAGCGAATGATGTCCGCCGCACATCAATATATGTCGACAGCATACGCTGTCTGCATTTATCATTGCACCAGCAGTTCTTGTGAACTGCTGGTACAATACCACCCTGCTGAGGGGGTGTCAATGCACCCAATCGTATTCGATCGGGCTGATTGCTGTCCGTAACCTCAGAGGTGGAGGACGAGTTAAGGAGCAGCGGTCTTAGGACCACTGCTTTCTAACTTCCGCTTCAGGCGGAACTGAAGCAGAGTGGGTCGGAAGCAACATTCGCTGCTTCATAAATCGACCCCTTAGTGTCTGATGGTTGCAGTGACTGGAAGAACCTGAGCAATCGAGTTAGTCTTCATGAAAACAGTTCTGACCACTTAGAGAGCATTGTTACAAGGATGGAAGCTGAGAAGCGAATCAGATGTGTAGAAACTATAGACTCATCAATTCAAAAGCGAATACTTATTGAAAAGCAACGTTGACAGGAAATTTTAGAAAGGCTTTTAGCCACAATTCAGTTCATGGTATCTCATAACTTACCTTTTAGAGGTCACCGAGAAAATTTAGAAGAGAAAAGTGACAATGTTATAGACCTCATCAAGCATGGCACCAGGTTTGATTCTGTTCTTCGTGAACACTTACAAAGAATAGAAGAAAAATGTGTTCATAACCATTACTTGGGAAAAACATTCAAAACGAATTAATTGCTTTGATTGCTAAGCTCTTCAAGCAGACGGTTATTAAAAAGATTCTTCATGCAAAGTATTACGCTATCATTCTTGATTGCACAAGAGATGTCAGCCACATCGAACAGATGACTGTGATATCACACCATGTTGATGAAAAGTCAGGAGAAATTGAAGAGCATTTCATTGGATTTATACCAGTTGAGAAAACTACAGCTGAAGAACTAGCAAAAACCATACTGCTTGAAATTGATTAATTGGGTTTAGACATAAAAAACTACAGAGGGCAAGGGTATGATAATGGTGCTAACATGCGGGGACAGAAAAGTGGTGTAAAAACCAGAATATTAAATATCAATCCTTTAGCTTTTTTTACACCCTGTGGCTGTCACAGTTGGAAATTGGTACTTGGAGATGCAGCAGCATCTTGTTCAAAAGCTAAATATTTTTTATGTATTTTGCAGAGACTGTACACAATATTTTCCGGCCCATCCAATAGATGGGTTGTTTTAAAGGAGAAGGTAACTATTACTCTCAAGCCATTGTCAGACAGATGGGAATGCAGAGTGGAGAGTGTGAAGGCTGTACGTTACCAACTGAAAGAAATCGCTGAGTTCCTAGAAGAGATGACAATGGAAAACAATGATCCTGCATTCTGTAGTGAATGTAATTCACTACAGGAAGAAATTCTCTCATACGAGTTTGTTTTATCACTTGTTATTTAGGGGCCTATTTATTATGGTGCGAGTGTACATAATCCGATATAGCGTATCATGTCCGCTGCCCATCGATAAATGCCAACAGCAGACGCTGTCGGCATTTATCATTGCACTAGCAGTTCTTGTGAACTGCTGGTGCAATGCCGCCCCCTGCAGATTGGCCGCTAGCAGGTGGTGTCAATCAACCCAATCGTATTCGATTGGGTTGATTTCTGTCCGACGCATCAGAGGAGCTTGATAAATATGCCCCATGGTATGAGATGTTGGTGAAAATCAACCTAATCAGCAAAGTATGGCAAAAATCCAATTCAGAGTGGAGAGTGTGAAGGCTGTACGTTACCAACTGAAAGAAATCACTGAGTGCCTGGAAGATATGACAACGGAAAACAACGATCCACTACAGGAAGAAATTCTCTCATACGAGTTTGTTTTATCACTTCTTATATGGTATGAGATTTTGGTGAAAATCAACCTAATCAGCAAAGTATGGCAAAAATCCAAAATGCAGTTGTATACAGCATTGAGACATTAGAATAATTTATATTCTGGTCGGATGACTACAGAGAAAATGGATTTAATTCTATAAACCATAGTTGCAGCAAACGAAATAGCAGAGGAATAGCAGATTCCCAGAGAATTTCAACAGTGCAGGATACACATGGCCAAAAGAATGTTTGACTATAAGGGCCCAGATGAAGCCATTGTTAACCATGCAGATAGGTTTAGAGCAAAATATTTAAACATTATTGTTGACAAGATTCAGGAATGTGCTGTGCCTTGGTTTGAGGGTTTAAAAAGATATGTTAACAACTTTGGATTTTTATATGCTATATCATCCTAATGTCTGAAATCTGATAAGGACCTTTTGCAAAACTGCAAACAATTAGAAGCTCTGCTTACTTTACCTAATTCTTCTGATTCTGACATAAGTGGTCTAGAACTCTACGAAGAGTTACAAATGTGTGCCCATACTCTGCCTCCAAAATCGGATATGTTTAGCTCCCTAAAATACCTCATTGACAATAACTTAACTGATGTCTATCAAAACATTTATGTCGCGTTAAGAGTTCTCTTAACAATTCCAGTTACGGTTGCATCAGCCGAGAGGAACTTTTCAAAGTTAAAATTAATAAAAACTTACCTAAGATCAACTATGAGACAAGAAAGAGTATCTGCTCTGGCAACTTTGTCAATTGAACACGATCTGGCCTCAAAAAGAAATTATTCATGAGTGATAGATGAATTTACAGCTGCAAAATGTAGGAGAATGTTTTAAAACTCAACTTTTAGTGAAAAACATGTGGTACTATAAAAAGCTCTATGTAAGCCTACACTAAGTCATGTTAAAAAGATTTGTTTATGAGCCTCAACTATAATTAGTACATATATTGTTCTTTTGAATTTTATTACAGTTCAGTGTTTTTTTTCCTTTATTGTTTAATCTATTGTTAATTGTGTTGTGTTATTGGGTTATATTGAATCTCTGGTTTCATTTGGCTAGATTACGAGTTGTGCGTTCGGATAAAAAAGCAGCGTTAACAGGTCCTAATGCTGCTTATTTACACCCGCTGCTATTACGAGTCTTGCAGGTTTAGGGTCACCGCACACTTTTTTGGCCTTACCGCAAAACGACTTACGTAAACTTCGTAAAGTCTTTTTTCTATAGGTCTTCCATAGCGCCGGTATTACGAGTCTGTCCTGGGAGGCCAAAAAGTATAGGCCATTCCTATTTTCTTGGATTGGTTAAGGTTTGCCTTAAAATATGCAACTTATGGGGGCAGAGCTAACAGCCGGGGAGAGCAGTCACATCTACTCTATGCTCCAGTTGAAGATTAAGCATAAAAATAAAGAAAAGCCAAACTATCATTTCCTGCAGATAACTTCTTTATATATGGACAGTGAGGAGGTCAGAGTAACCCTCCAGTTACTTTTATAGGCCACATATTCTCTGAGATTCATATATGACGACGCTGATCATTGGGGCCTAGGTGACTTTCTTGCAGCCAGTGTCTGGTAGCTAGCCGAGCATCTACAAACACTTACCATCGTCAAAGGACATTGCTGCAAAATGCAACATCCCACAATTAAGACAGAGTTCTACAGCAGAGATCTCCAGATTAGGGAGCGTCAGAGACCCAGAACCCGCACGCTACAGACCAATGCTGTCCTTCCACGAAACCTAGTCAGCTAGACATAATAAAATGGAGGTCTCCCACACCACATGACACCAGACGATCACACTGAAGTCATTCACATCGCTTTTAAAAGATTTGTGCAATTGCCTGGACTCTCACCATAAGAGCTGAATAGCGGTGTTGCGGACTGCAGTCAGCTCACCCTCCCTTACGTCCACTGAAACCTTACCTGCTAGCAGTTCATTCAGCACGCAGGTTAAACAAATACAGCAGAGAGAGAGTGGGCTTATTGAAGACCTGAAAAAATATGTTGTGGATAATAGGCGCTTAATCAGCAGGGATAAAGGTGTGCCTGGAAATCGTTAGCTAATATATAAAAATGAACTAGACATTTGATAGGTTAAACAAAATATTCCTTTACAATTTATTTCCAAATAAAAACATGATACTACAAAAATAAAATAAAATAAATTACAATTTCTAAGTGTTGCAACACTATATCGATAAATTTTAAAAAATTCTATCTAAAACCAGAACATACATTCGTATTATACACCAATAAAAGGTTTTCCACTCCTCCGTATTCCTATATTAAATGCTCACAAATAATTAGATAGGATGCAGCTTTTTAATTCTACACAAATAATAACGCTTCTCCTTTTTGATATTTTGTATTAATATTTTGTTAACATTCCAAACTTCAGATGTATAGTTATGTGGTAAAAACTAGTATATCTTTAAAACAATTTTAATGCAAAGTTTGTTGGAATGGTATTCCCACAATGGCCGTTTACTGTTTTTTTATTACAATTTTTTACGTATCTAAGGAGTTCATCAAATCACTTGTGAATGTAGCTTTGAAAGTAAATTACTGAGGGCTGTATTCCTTATCCTTATATATATGTTGTAATCAGTTACGGTTTCTCAGCTACCCCTTCGTATCCTCAGTGAATTTAGTCTGTAGAAATAAAATGTTCCAACAGTGTTTAGGGGTGATTTCCTTACCCTTCCTTGTGAGCTGTTACTACTCACAGCTTCCCGGCAGCACCTCTGTATCCTCAGTTTAACTCTCAGGAAAGAGGTTCCGGTAGATGATTCTCCTTACGTTACCCTGTCTCCGTTGGTAATGCTCCTAAGGTAACACCTTCTCTTGTGAGCTGTTAGTACTTACGGTTAACTGGCTTTTCCTCCGTGTCCTCAATGGGTTACCTGGGAAAGAGGTTCCGGTAGGTGGACTGTCTTACGTCACTGGTCTTTGTAGAAAGTGCTCTGGAAACAGCACAAAACTTTAGACAGTCCCTTTGTTTGTGTAACTTGCGCAAGTTAACTTTCCTGTTTGCAGTCTTTTGTTTGTTAATCCCCTGCACTTAAGTACTCCTGTACGCAGGTAAAAGACGGGACTTCTATTTCTCGGTGTTCACACTAATATCAACATGTTTCTCCAGAGGCTCTGGCTTTATCAAGAAGACCTGAAGCAGTGGCTATGGTCAGGAAATGAGACTCAACATACTACACGTGTTGGGATCACACTCGCAGAATCAGATGAGCCACGTAAGTCTACAGGAACACATACATTAACGAATTCAGTAAGTTTGCATCAGAGGAAATCCCTGAATAACCGCCTAAATGCTTTTTCTGCCCTCAAGCTAGGAGGATTCAGACAGGATAATGCTGGGACTAGTAACGAGACCCCTCAAGAACCAAGCCAATCTAAGGTTAAAATTTACTGAGGCAATAAGCAGAGCCTTACCCACCTTAGAAGAACCGGGGTGGGGTAACTCAATATTATCCCACTCTTAGATTAGATTACATTATGAGACTCTTACGTAATTACGCCTCTTTGTTCATAGGAGTGGGCTAAGACTCTAACATACTCACTTTTGTTGCCAACGGTTAAGACATTAATGGCTGTGTGTTGAGTTATTTTTAGGGGACAGCAAATTTACACTGTTATACAGGCTGTACACTCACTACTTTACATTGTAGCAAAGTGTCATTTCTTCAGTGTTGTCACATGAAAAGATATAATAAAATATTTACAAAAATGTGAGGGGTGTACTCACTTTTGTGAGATACTGTATATATAGATTTTTATAAATATAACCAGTTGGGATATACCCAGTTCAAACTTAACAAAGTTTAAAAATACAGTACAATGCATCACATCTATCAAAGTATAGAATAGGCAACATAAAACAATAAATTAGCAAAGGAGAAAATGTAAATCAAAATCATGGCCATAACCTCAAGTTTGTGCACAACCCCTAAATAATAAGGGATCCTAAAGTTCATATACAGACTTCCTTTAAAGGGACATAATACTCATATGCTAAATCACTTGAAACTAATGCAGTATAACTGTAAAAAGCTGACAGGAAAATATCACCTGAGCATCTCTATGTAAAAAAGGAAGATATTTGACCTCACAATCTCCTCAGCTCAGCAGAGTAAGTTCTGTGTAAAAAGTTATACTCAGCTGCTCCCAGCTGCAGGTAAAAATAAAAAAAAGATGAAGAAATGAACAGCAGCCAATCAGCATCAGCAGTGCTGAGGTCATGAACTCTTACTGTGATCTCATGATATTTGACTTAACTCTCATGAGATTTAATAGTAAGCTTCCTTTACCTGATTGGTGAAATAATATGAGAGTTCACGAGGCTCATCCTTTCAGCTGTCCCAGGACAGACATACTAAAATGCTGCTTAGAAATCCTTTACAATGGGATGTGGCTACTGAGGAACTTTTGAGGTAAAATATCTTTCTTTTTTACATAGAGATGTTACACTTGTCAATCAAAGTACTGTGCAGTCCAGACCATATAAAGTTAAAGTGTTTAAAGCACCTCCAATTCTACCTCAGATATATAGAGAGATATAGAGAGATATAGAGAGATATAGAGAGATATAGAGAGATATAGAGAGATATAGAGAGATATAGAGAGATATAGAGAGATATAGAGAGATATAGAGAGATATAGAGAGATATAGAGAGATATAGAGAGATATAGAGAGATATAGAGAGATATAGAGAGATATAGAGAGATATAGATATATATATATATATATATATATATATATATATACACACACACACACATATATACATACATACATACACACACACATACAGTTGTGCTCATAAGTTTACATACCCTGGCAGAATTTATATATGTCTAAATTTGAGTTTGTATGTATGTATGCAATATATCAATATACTGTATGTGTATATATGTGTAATTATGTGTTTACATGTGTAAATATGTATGTGCACACATACATACACATATAAACAGATGTTTATGCATATATATATATATATATATATATATATATATATATATATATATATATATATATATATATATATATATATATATATATATATATATATATATATATACATACATATACATACATATACCTGTATATACACTTTTGAGGCCTTCCCAGTCAAATACTTTGGAATATCAATTTTAATCAATTGTATTATATTTCAATGTGTTTTCAATAGAAATACTTTAAATTCCTACATTCTTCACTTTTTAAATATATATTTCTATATATATCAGTATACTGTATATATATATACACACACACACACACACACACACACACATACATATATATATATATATATATATATATATATATTTGTAAGAGAAGTCGAGCTCATAGGGTTAATATTAAAAGCTAATAGGTTATAGACAAGCCCTAATTAAAATATATTAAGGGCTTTCCCAGTGCACGGTAATCTAAAAAACTAAATTGAAGAAGAACAGAGGTAATCAGTAGATTATATCCAGCACTACCTATGTAAAGCTAAAATTGCAATAACAACTGTGACAGAGAAAGAGACCACTCCAGATGCTACAAGCAAAAAGAACAGGTGCTTATATATTCTTAGTTATCAAATACATGTAACAGAACCAGAATCAGGATTACAAAGTGATACTAAGCGGGGTACCCCTATATTCAAATGATGAACATCAAATATAAAGTATTCAGCTTATTGTGCATATACAAAAAGTCAGACAGACAATTACATTAACATGTGCTGCATATAACTCATATGCGGTAAGTGTCCCATATGGAGATTGATCAAGTCCCCTGACAATCAGGAATAAAATGGGGTGCATCCATACACCGCAATTAGTAGATCGATAAATTCTTAGGGGTAATAGAGCGTGGCACGCTGAGGATTAACAGTCCTCCCAGAGTAATGCAATTTGCAAGAAAGGTAAAACAGTGGATATCAGCTCACGGACCATTTCAACGATCCTCCTTAAACCTCCTGCTGCACTTACTCATCAGACCATCAACACATCAAGAATGTCCCAATTCAGCATTACTCAGCTCCCCTGATCCTCCTAGAGCAATCGGCAATTAGAGAATGAGGTGTTTCATACCTCTGAAGCCCCTGCCGTCAACCTGAAAAGTTGGACACTGCTCACCGGATCTTGGAGTTTCGTTGTGTGCACTTTTAAGTTTTCAGAGTAAACTGGTAACTTGTTCACCGCCTCTGCAACAAAGTATTACCATTTTATTGTCTGGTTACCGCAAAACACGCTTCAGTGTTTGGGGCGTGGCCATGACGCTACACGCGTTTCACCCTTCAATCAGCTTAGGCTTTCTCAAGCGTTATGGCGTTAGCAGGAACCTTCCCTACCTTTTATTGGGTTTGTTTTGTGTGTAAGGTGAAATAAGTTACTTTAGGCTGTCCATGTATTTTGTTATAAAAAATTGGAGTGTGAGACACCAATACAATTATTATTTACACAATTATATTCATCCTTCAGAAAAACTGAATTGTATATTTGATTCAACCGCATTTGGCGTAACACAATTTTAACTATTTACAGATATTGAAAAAAATGGGAATTCGATAGAACATAGTTAGTCTTACTAATTCAGAACATAAATTCATATCAAATTCGTAAACAGGCAGTCCCCGGGTTACGGACATCCAACTTACGTACAACTCATACTTACAAACAGAGTCGTTTCCAGTTGTGAATGCAAGTATAATCGCATATAAATAAAACTATGTGTCGTATAATCTCCGATCCAAAATTCTAATACAAGGGGGTGTGTATAGAGCAGGTCAGTGTGACATTAACAAGTGTCACTGTAGCGCTCTGATTAAGAGCTCTCAAGCACCACAAGCAAAGTGAATATACTAGCCGGGAAGTAAACACACAGTTACTGACGTGTTCAGTACTGCTCGGTCCTGGGGGAAACAAAAGTGTACCTAAACACTCCTTTACATCACCGAGACTGCAGCTCCTCTATGTCAATGAGGGATCCCCTCCTCAAGTCGGCTCATTGCCTCCGTAAAAACTGATATCTGTACACACCCCTCTTTTCATTGGTCTGTGGATGCGGCTCCCTGGAAGAGCTCAGTGACTAAAAAAAAACGTCCAAACTTGAACAAAGAAGAAGAAAGAATCCGGAGCTATACTATTACTGTACAGGTAAAATATTACCCTTAATGTAAAAAAGCACATAATGGGAGCATGTACAGTACTGTACAGTGCAGTACAGGGTGTGTCCAGATCATCTGACGTGTGGTCATAGCTTGATTGGGAATGGATCGCATAAAGTGAAGAGTCAATGCAGCCGATAAGAGCACGGAACCACTAGTATTAACAGTTGAGCTAAAGGAACAAAAATACTGTATGTACACAGGAAATTACAGTACAGTACTGTCATAAACCTATACAGGACAGTACGTACTGTACATACACTACCTGTACTCTACAGTGTTTTTGTACCCTGCAACAATGCGTCCCAAAAACAAATCTGCCTCCCAAACACAAAGTGCTGGTGATACAGCAAAGAAAAGAAAAACCATCACCATGGAAAATAAAGTACAAATAATAAAGAGATCAGAGAGAGGTGAAAACCCATCATCTATTGGCAAATAATGTGGTTACAGTAGGTCAACAATTACAACAATTTTAAAAGACAAATGTAGAATAATGGACCATAAATAATATGTTAAGACAAACATCTGTCCAAGTTGCATTTGTTTCATTTCCTAAGTAGAACGCCATTCAATTTAGTTCTGATAAGTATGGTATGGGGTTAGAGCCACTTGAGGTTTTATTGCTGCTGTCTGTATCCTCATTAGAAAAAATGTTTGGCTAGAGTTTCACCTAAAAAAAGTGCCTGTTCCGACTTACATACAGATTCAACTTAAGAACAAACCTACAGTCCCTATCTTGTATGTAACCCGGGGACACATAAATATATATATGGGGAAAAGGAGTTAGTGCTGTTGTGATATCCTAAGTCCTGAAGTTAGTGCGCATGAGTCTTTTGCACTCACGCTAAATTTTACTTTCAATTTTTAATACCCACGACAATACGGCTAAGGTAATTTTTAACTTGAGCGCAGTTAGCGATTGAGCAGATTTTTTTGTGTATACAGATACTGTATATAATGCATAGAAATATACATTTGCAAAAAATTATTTTCCAAGTGAAAAATATAGGAATTTCAATTATTTTTATTAATTAAAACATAAAAACATTTTAAAATTGATTAAAAAAGGTATTTTACTGGAAAGGACTCAAAAGTGTATATATATATGTCGCTAAATGTGTGTATATATATATTGTGTATATATATATATATATATATATATATATATATATATATATATATATATATATATACACATATTTACAAAAGAACAGTCCATGGGGTCAATTTATCAAGCTCTGTACGGGCCGGAAACAGAAGCTCCATAACCTGTCCGCCTGCTCTGATGCTGCGGACAGAAATCAACCCGATCGAATGCGATCGGGTTGATTGACACCCCCTGCTAGCCGCCGATTGGCCGCAAATCTGCAGGGGGCGGCATTGCACCAGCAGTTCACAAGAACTGCTGGTGCAATGATAAATGCAGACAGCGTATGCTGTCGGCATTTATTGATGTGCGGCTGACATGATACGCTACATCGTCTTAAGTCCGCTCGCACTATAATAAATTGACCCCAATAGTGAGGAAAAAGCGACACCCCCAAAAATGTATATAACATCATTTATGTAAGAACTTACATAGTAAACTCATTTTTTTTATGATGGCGAGAGTCAACGAGCTAGTTACTGATGGGATATACATTACTACAAGGAGGGGGCAAAGTTTCCCAAACCTCAAATGCCTATAAATACACCTTACTCATACCTCAGTTTAATGTATATGTGTACAAAAAGGAAAACAATACACAGAGGTGCAAGATGGAAAAAAACACACAATATTCTGTACAAATGAACTGAGAACTGACACTCTCCTTTAGGTCAGACCGCAGCCTTCTTGCAGTCTCTCCCTTGTGACTGTGTATAGATAGATAGTAGAAGTAGATGGCGCTGGTCTATTGAATGATTTTCTCTAATAAGTGAAGAGAAAAAAGGCTTGATGCATATATTGAAGCCAATTAATATGGGTGCAGTATACTCACTCCATAAGATTAATCTTTACAGCTGAAAGGGAACGTAGCGTCAGATGGCAAAAGTCCACAGGTTCCTGGAGTCAAATACTGAATTTTCAGGTTTATCCAAAAGTGGACTATAAATGAATAGAGACCCAAATGACAAAAGTATCCAGTGTATAATTAAAAAAAATGTAGTAACTTACTCCATAAATAAGGAGATTCCAGCTCAGCACAGCAAAACAAGATCTTGACAATCTTTCAACAAAGGATAAAAGGTTTTATTTGCTCAATGCGTTTCAACGTATTACACGTCTTTATCAAGAGCGTCAAGAGAGAGTCAACGAGCTAGTTACTGATGGGATATACATTACTACAAGGAGGGGGCAAAGTTTCCCAAACCTCAAATGCCTATAAATACACCTCACTCATACCTCAGTTTAATGTATATGTGTATAAGGAGTAAAAGCATAAAAAAGAGTAACAGGATAAATAATGTGCTTTATACAAAAAAAATTATAACACCAAAAAAATGGGTGGGTCTCATGGACTTTCGCCACCATGAAAAAATGAATTTATCAGGTAAGTTCTTACATAAATTATGTTTTCTTTCATATAGTGGCGAGAGTCATCAAGCTAGTTACTGATGGGATATAATACCCAAGATGTGGAAGTCCACGAGTAACTATAGAGGGAGGGATAAAATAAAAACAGCTATTTCCGCTGAGATATTAAATCCAAAAAAATAAGTAAGTTTTCTCAAAAATGCAAAAAACGTAAATCATAGGTACTAGAATCAAACTGAGACAGCTGCTCGAAGAACCTTTCTACCAAAAGCTGCTTCCGAAGAAGCAAAAACGTCAAAATGGTAAAATTTAGTAAAGGTATGCAAAGAAGACCAAGTGGCTGCTTTGCAGATTTGATCAACTGAAGCTTCATTCATGAAAGCCCAACATGTGGCAACTGATCTTGTAGAATGAGCTGTTATTCTCTGAGGCCGAGACTAACCCGCCTCCAAATAAGCTTTGTGAATCAGAAGTTTCAAACAAGATGCCAAAGAATGCCAAAGGCTTTCTGACCTTTTCTGGAACCAGAAAAAATAACAAATAGACTAGAAGTTTTTTCTGAAATCTTTAGTAGCATCAACAAAATATTTCAAATCTCTTACCACATCTAAAGAATGTAAAGTTCTTTCAAGAGTATTCTTAGGATTAGGATACAAGAAAGGAGCACTAATTTCCCTATTAATGTTGTTAGAATTCACAACTTTAGGCAAACATTTTTAAAAAGTCTGCAAACTAGCTTTATCTTGATGGAAAATCAGATAAGGAGACTCGCAAGAGAGAGCAGACAATTCAGAAACTCTTCTAGCAGAAGTGATAGCCAAGAGGAATAACACTTTCCAAGAAAGTAGTTTAATGTCCAAAGAATGCATAGGCTCAAAAGGAGGAACCTGCAAAGTCTTTAATACCAAATTTAGACTACAAGGAGGAGAGATAGATTTAATAACAAGGTTGATAAGAGTTAAAGCCTGTACGAAACAGTGAACATCAGGAAGATTGGCAATCTTTCTGTGAAATAAAACAGAAAGAGCAGAGATTTGTCCTTTCAAAGTATTGGCAGAAAAACCTATATCCAAACCATCCTGAATAAACTGAAGAATCCTAGGAATTCTAAAAGAATGCCAAGAATAACCATGAGTAGAACACCATGATATATAGGTTTTCCAAACCTTGTGATATATTTTCCTTGAAAGAGATTTACGAGCCTGTATCATAGTGTTATTCAGTCAGAGTCAGAGAAACCTCTATGACTAAAGAGTAAGGGTTCAATTTCCATGCCTTCAAATTTAGAAATTTGAGATCCGGAATGAAAAAAAGGGCCTTGAGACAAACAGTCTGGTCTTAGAGGAAGGTAGGCAACTGGACATTCGGACAAGATCTGCATACCAGAACCTGTGAGGCCATGCTGGTGCTATCAGAAACACATAAAATTGTTCATTATGATCTTTGAGATCTCTCTTGGAAGAAGAACCAGAGGCGGAAAAATGTAAGCAGGTTGGTAAAACCAAGGAACTGCTCGAGCATCTATCATTTCCGACTAAGGATCCCTGGACCTGGAGAGGTATCTGGGAAGTTTCTTGTTCAGACAAGAGGCCATCATTTCTATGTCTGGAAGACCCCACATCTGCACAATATGATAGAATACATCTGGACGGAAAGACCACTCCCCCGGATGTAGAGTCTGATGGCTGAGATAATCCGCTTCCCAATTGTCTACACCTGGCATATGATTCACAGTGATTAGCCAAGAGTTGGATTCCACCCAAGAAAGTATTAGAGATACTTCTTTCATTGATAGGGGACTGCGAGTCCCCCCTTGATGATTGACATATGCCACTGTTGTGACATTGTCTGTTTGAAACCAAATATACGGTTCTCTCTTTAATAGATGCAGAGCCTGAAGAACTCTGAAAATAGCACAGAGTTCTAAGATATTGATTGGTAACCTCGCCTCTCGAGGATTCCAAACTCCTTGTGCTGTCAGACACCCCCAAACAGCTCTCCAACCTGTGAGACTTGCATCTGTTGTGATCACAGTCCAGGTAGGACTAACAAAAGAGGCCCCTTGAACAGTAAGATGATGGTTTAACCACCAAGTCAGAGAGAGTGGAGTGTTGGGTTTTAAGTATATCAGTTGTGATATCTGAGTATAATCCCTACACCATTAGTACAAGATGCAAAGCTGTAAAAGGTCTCATATGAAAACGAGCAAAAGGGATCATGTCCGATGCTGTAATCATGAGACCTAAAACTTCCATGCACATAGCCACTGAAGGGACTGATAGAGACTGAAGGTTTAGACAAGCTGAAACCAATGTCAAACGTTTTTTTTCTGTTAGGGATAAACCTAAAAAGGTGACCTTTGTCTGAGGAATCAAGAAACGCTTTGGCAAATTAATCCTCCAACCATGTCTTTGAAGAAACAACAGAAGTTGTTTCA